>NW_027490272.1:0-300000 GCF_050948175.1 Xylocopa sonorina | reverse complement strand
TGAGTGTGTGTACTTGGCTAGGCGTAGTCGAGAGGAGGAGCATTTCGAAGTTTCAAAGGTTGTTCCGCCCCAGGGTTCCCGGAGTCGTGTAGTCTATCCCTTTGCTACTTTCTGAGCAGCTGGCGCCCAAGAAAAGTTGTACGTGATCGGATACCTTGGAACGATAGATCGCTATAGATTAAAGTACGTTTTACACCTTAAAGCATTTAGATAATTAACCCCTTCGAGCTTCCCTGACTTACTATATATAGGTTTTCGTCACAAATAATTGGAACCATCACTTTACATAGATATATAGAACACACATAGTTTTAAACGTAGAACTGAGAATTTGAGAACATACTTTGAAACGTTAGTAGTGAGGAATTATATCGGATTTCATAGAAATTCAGAACTTACTTGCTATGAAACATAGGCAGATAAGGGCCATCGCGTTGCTTAGAACTTTAGAACTTGCTTACTTCAACAAAGGTTTCTATTGGCTTCGTCCGTTCTTTTAGAAGAGTTTTTGATAAACCACATACTTTTCACGCTTCTGATATCTTTGAAAGTTCGCGAGATGTAATCGTTTAAGTTTTAAAATGATTACTTATTGTGGATTATTATTTAGTAACTCGCTCATAAACGAGTCTGCATAGGATTTAATTCATAAGTTTTTAAGCCTGGAATTTATGCAGTTATTTGTTATTCACTTATTGCTCAAACGACAAAGATTCTGACCACTTCAAAATGGTTAACTTTCATCAATTTTCTTAAAAATTGAAATACTGCCCAACCGCTTGCATTAAAGACTGTAATTAAAGCTTTCAAAACATTTTACTTCTTATAGATGAATTCTGGAATTGAAATTGAATGTTTGACTTTTCTAACTCCTGTTTAGACATCTTTCTATTGGAATATTCAAGTATTTTTCATATTCGTAATTATTAAAAATGTTCTACTTGATTCTTTAATTTAATATTTAGAATTTTCTGAGAAATATTTTTTATCGCAATGAACTATATAATTGCAATTATAATTCTTTATGAAATAATAATAACAGAAAGGTATGTATCCATTCTTGTAGTTTTGTAAAGAGTATCTAATCTTACTATCTAAAATGAAACATTGAGATCTGTTTACAATCTAATGGAATTTAATTACCTTTTGATTCAAATTCACAATGATAATCTTCCATAGTTCAACAATTTTGTGAGCTGTCCTCAGTAATCCGCAGCTCAGTACTTATAAAATGAACGACACAAAGAACAGCCTAACCAAACGTATTCGAACCGATTTTTCAATACTAATCTTATCATGTTTAACTTATGCTGCAAACTATTGGAATGCCCTTCGAAAAGTGTTTATTCACAGTGAAGTAAACGGTAAGTATTACGCCTTCCACCACTGTTTATAATACGTATGTTTTAATTACTATCAAATCTGTGAGTATTATCGCCTTTCTTTACTTTTTGTAACCTTCAATGCCTTCATGTTACAGATCGTTAAACTTGCTTTAAAATGCTCTATCGTATTACGGAAGAATGGACATACCAATTCATTTTAAAAAATGAAGATAACCTTCATATGTCCAACATAACTCCACTTACAAAAAAACTATTTTCATCAACGGATGGGCCCTTTGTACTATGCAATTTTATATTAGCAAAAACTTCTATGAAACTTATAGTTTCGTGGATATCTGAGGTGCTAATTATTACTGCCCCACCCTGTATATTGCTATGGATGTGTCCAACAAGGCAACGATGAACAGAGTTAAATTTAATATTATGATGTTTATTATTTTACTCATAGTATATTTGTTTTTCTGGAATTTTACCAAAAAACAATGTTCACGATGTCGACAGATGAATATATTTGCCTTAGAATTACAAGAGCCAACAATTTCGAAAGTAGAATATTTCTTTACTTCGCTAACCGAATCATTGCAAACGTTAAGTAAAGTGCGTGCCTTTCAAAACAGTCAGATGCAAATTACGATACAACGTCTCCAAGAAATGGTACATGCCACTGTTTTTTAATTTCCGTTTATTTAATCAAAGGAAATTTAATTGTAATATCCGCAAAATTTGAGGACAAAAAGTTATTGTAATTTTACGCAACATATATGATGGTGATAAAGGATAAGTATACGGAACTGAAAACGGAAAGTAGCGAAAGAAAAAGAAACTGATGGAGCTACAAAGTAGATTGATACATCCCTCAAATGATGATTCTACGTTAATAAAATCTGTTAATCAAAGAACTATTGCAAAAATCAAGTATAATCAATATTACTCAAATATATAATCAATATTACTCAAAGGCTATAATAGAATTGGACCGAAATGGGTACGAAACAGGCAATTATATCTATATGTTCCATTCTATGCAAAGGCAAATATTTCAAAGAGAAAAGATGTGTTACTTACAAATTACTTATGTTCCTAGATATCTCACTAATTCAGGCTTCTTGTCTTGCAGAACTAATCATTCATTTAACATGTAAAGGGGTCGAAGAATAGTAAAAGATTTTTATATTTCATAGCCTCACTCGATACGTCGATTGGATCACGTAAAATATCGGACATTAATTGCATCTACATCTTCAGACCTTAAATATATAATTGCAACAACATATTTAATAGCGTTTTAATAACATTTTTCTAATTGTTTATATCTATATCTAATAAATATATATTAATCGAATAAGTTGCTTTACCAAAGAATAAAAGTATCTGAGGCTTACAAATCGGAGCATTACATAACAAACGTGCATCACATATATAATATTACATGTAACAAAAGATGAAGACCAAAAAGATCGTACATAAGTTGAATTCACAATGCGGTCATATAGATACAGAAACGGCAAAAATTCCAAACAATAATTTAAAAAATTCAAAAGGGGGGGAGTGAAAATCCATCTCCTTGACGATGATAAGGAACAAGTCTGCCTCATGCACTACAATATCCCAAACAGCCAGCGATTGGCACGCCAATGACAACGGGTGGAACGAATTCCGTGACAGAACTGTGCTAACAAAGTGCTCCTACTCAGCTTTCGAAATGGCATACTGTTAGTGCTGGGGCGGCATTCGTATCACGGCACTATTAAAGTACCGAGATATAGCACACGGGCTACACGGCCGTGACAATGACACTATCAGCTCACCATAGCTACACGCGTGGTTGTGGCGTAGGTTCACATTTACTAATGGGGAAGCTGTTTCCATAAAAATTATAATTTTGCAAATATGAAAATATGAAAAATGACTAAACTGCGCAATTTATTTATTTTGATTCCAAAATAGATACACCGGCACAAAACAAAGATATAAGAACTCGATTTTATTATTTTCTATAAACTAGCTCGATAGGGCGATTTTTTCCATAAAGTCGATAATTACTTTGTCATATAAATATATGCACTTATTTTATATATATTTTCTACAATTTATTGTTACAAATTCATGCAATTGAGGGTTACATTAAATACGATGAGAACATGTTATTTCAAAAATTATACAAGGCGAAGTTTGGGGCGCAACAGCATAAATTTTTATTTTATAAGTAATATTTTTTTTATAAATAATATCTTTAGTCTATGATGGATTGAAAGAAATATATACGACTGGCTCAATAACTATAAATATAGGAAAACGACCATCAAAATGTCTATCAATACTCATATGCTGAACATCTACTGACATCTAACGGTTCTAATTTGTATGAAAGTACATGTTCCCCATTGCCAAATGTGATCCTGCGTCATTGCTGAGAAGATTCATGAATGGAGCGATGATACGCGTGTCACCATGGTGCTGGTGCTGCGCGATTCGCTTGTCTAGAACGTGCTGGTAACACGTTCTGGCATTTTAGTTAACGAATCCGATTACAGATGACTACGAATCAGTTGACACTCCTCGGAAGTGGCAATATAGTGCTGGCATGGTGTCGCTACCATCTTGCCGTTTGTTATCTGGGATGCTTTTTAGTGCATTATTCGGAATTGAATTTGAACACATGGCTACTTAATCGCGAATTTGTATGTACATAATTATACATGACTGCATAAAAAGGATATCATATACCTTTATAATCAATGCGATATAAGAATATAAAACGAAGAACTATCCACTCCCATCAGGAATAAAAACAATGTTTGGTACGCAAAATTCATTGCAAAATATAATCAAGCAGTTAATATATCAAATCACAGCACACAATAAATCACTGAATGTATAATGATATGAATAGTAAGAAAAACATATTTACCTGTTAGATGTTTATAAATTCAAATTTAAAAGTCCAAGTCACATTTAATATATTATTCTTTAACAAGGTGATTTAATGTTGTTTCAAATAGGCGTGCAGAACTAGCTCGTACTTCTGTAAATGTAATTTCATTTGAAAGATACAAAGGATAAGAGGAAGTATTCTCCAATATATAATATATATAAATCAACGGATGCAAGAGAGAATACTCGATCTCGGTGTAACGAGACCGGGGCGTCATCCTGCAGTAATCGTATAACGCCTGTTCCGAGATGGTGTAGAGAGGGAATGTGGAGGGTGAAAAGCATAAAATAACAACAATGTAACTAAAGAGAAAGAGAAAGAAAATACGTGGAAGCATTGCATTTATTAAGAGGAAATCCTAGAAATATCAAACAACAGATTATATACCATACTGTAAGGGTAAGGTACAACGAAATAGACGATATCGTGAGAGAAACTAAAAAAATCTAGAAATTTAAAAAGAAAATAATAATTTAGATTGAGCGAATCAATATCACTGATCCCGGCAAGCTTAATGGAAAACGCATAACGATGAATCGGTTAGAGTATAAGATAAATGTTGGTCGCGGTTTGAGTGGCCCTGGGAATCCTTTGCCCGCATCAGGGCAGGCTGTAGGATGGTGGAGGGCCTGCCCTCCTGTTGCTTGGATCTATAGAATTCAAATTCTTTTGTAGAATAGAAGCAGATAATTATAATGCTTTTCATAGAAGATTACAGCTTACTTAATTCGAAACGTTGAAATGAGATGAGTCATGACATTGTATGATGCATTAGTACTCGATTGTCTCGACATGTAGACACTACGAAGGGCAATCCCGTTGCATGGAGCTGTAGGATTTACATTCTTATGAAGTTTTAAAGCAGATAAGCATAGAGCTATGCATAAGAGATTACAGCATTCTTACTTTGAAACGATGAAATGGGATGCGCCAGCGCATTGCATGGAGAATTCTAGCTCGATTGCTTTAACAGACAGACACTACGGAGCGCCATGCCGTTGCATGGAATTATATAGTTCACATTCTATTGAAGACCTCTAACAGTTAAGCATAATGTTATGGATATATGATTACAGATTCTTTTCTTTGAAACGTTGAAATGAGATGCGACATCGCCCTGCGTGAAGTATTAGAAATGTCTTGCTTGGACACGTAGAGATCTGGAAACGATATTCTATTGCAAGTAAGTATAGGATTCACATCCTTTTAAGGTCTAGATGCAGACAAATGTAACATATTGCATAGAGCACTGCAATTTACCAAGAATCATTGAAATGACTTGCGACATCGTGTCGAATGAAGCAATAGAACTCTATTGCTTCGAAAAGTGGACATCTAAGAACGCAATTCCCTTGCAAGGAAGTGTAGAAATCACAGTCTTTTGACGTGTATATGCAGACAAGCATAACGAGATGTTTAGAGCATTTTTATCTACTTACATACTTCGACCTGTTGATATCAAATGCGATATCGCGTTTTATATAGCATTAGAAATCTATTGCTTCAAAACGTGCACATCTAGAAACGCTACCTCCTGGCAAGATATTGTAGAATTTTTATACTGTTGACGTGTAGAAGCAGATAAACGTAACGCGTTTCTTTGAATATTACATCTCTACATGCGGCATTGAAATGAGATGCGACTTCGATCTGAATAAAGTAATAGAACCTTATTGCTTCGACAAGTAGATATCTAAAAACGCTATCCCCCTGCAAGGGAGTGTAGGGTTCACATTAGCTAGAAGTGTTGAAGAGTTAAACGTAACGCGTTGCATTGAATATTACATCTTAAATTACACATTGAAATGTGGTGCGAGATCGCGATGAATGATGTATTAGAACTCTATTGCTTCGACACATTTACAACTAGAATCGCTATCCTCTTGTCCGGAAGTGTGGAAACCACACTTTTGGGGCGCAGAAGCAGATGAGCATAATGATATATATAGTGCATTAAAATCTACAGACATACTTCGAACTGTTGATATGAAATGCGATATTGCGAAGCATGAAGCATGAGAAATTAAATGCTTCGGCACCTGGACATCTAGAAATGCTATCCCCGGGCAAGGAAGTGTAGAGCTCACATTCAATTGGTGTGCAGAAGCAGGTAAACATAACGCGATACAATGAATATTACATCATATCATGCGGCATTGAAATGAGTTGCGACATCGCTTTGAATGAAGTAAGAGAACTCTTTTGCTTCTACGCGTAGATACCTAGAAACGCTATCCCGTTGGAAGAAAGAGTGGGATTTATATTTTTTTTGTATGCAGATACACAAATCGCGTTGCATTGAATACTATATCTTAACGCGGAACAATGAAATGAAATGCGACATCGCGTTTTAAAAAGCACTACAACTCTACTGCTTCGATACGCAGACACCTGCAAACGCTATTTCCTAGCAAGGAAGTTTTGCACTTACATTCTTTTGAAGTGAATACGAGGTATACATGACACTTCGCAATGAATATTATACCTTATCATGAAACATGGAAATGAGATTCGACATCTCGTTTTAAGAAGCATTAGAACTATATTGCTTGGATACGTAGACATCTGCAAACGCTATTTCCCAGCAAGGAAGTGCGGCACTTACATACTCTTGAAGTGTAGACGAGGTATACACTTCGCAATGAATGTTATATCTTATCATGATACATAGAAATGAGATGCGATATCAAGCTTAAAGAATGATTAGAACTCTATTGCGTCGATACGTAGAGATCTGGAATCGCTATTTCCTAGCATGGAAGTGTGGCATTTACATTCTATTGAAGGTTAGTGGAGATATACATAACACTGCACAATGAATATTATATCTTATCATGAAACATAGAAATGAGATGCGATATCGCGTTTAATGAAACATTAGAACACAATTGCTTCGATACGTAGACATCTGGGAACGCATTTCCTATCACGGAAGTGTAGCATTTACATTCTTTTGAAGTGTAGACGAGGTATACATATCACTTCGCAATGAATATTATATCTTATCATTATGCTTATAACTGAGATGCGATATCGCGTTCTAAAAAGCATTTCAAATCTATTGCTTCCATACGTAGACATCTGGGAACGCATTTCCTAGCAGGGAAGTGTGGCATTTACATTATTTTATAGTGTAAACGTGGTATACATAACACTTCGCAATGACTATTATATCTTAGTATGAAATATAGAAATGTGATGCTATATCGCGTTTTAAGAAGCATTGGAACTCTATTGCTTCGATACGTAGACATCTGGGAACGATATTTCCTAGGAAGGAAGTGTGGCATTAACAATCTTTTGAAGTGTAGACGAGGAATGCATAACACTTCGCAAATCATATTATATCTTACCATAAAACATAGAAATCAGATGTAATATCGCGTTGTAAGAAGTATTCGAACTCTATTGCTTCGATACGTAGACACCTAGAAACGCTATTCCGTTCCAAGGAAGTGTGGCATTTACATTCGATTAACGTGCCGACAAGATATAAATAACGCACTGCACTGGACATTTCATCTAATCATGGGACATAAAAATGAGATGCTATAACGCGTTTTATGAAGCATTAGAACTCCGTTGCTGCGATACTTAGACATGTAGGAAAGCTATTCCGTAGCAAGTATGTCTGTGATTAACATTCTCTTGAAGTATTGGCGAGATATACGCTACGGGTTGCTTTGATTTATATCCTATCATGACAAACAACTACATTGCTACGGAATAGTGTTTCTAGATCCCTACGTATCGAATCAGTAGGGCTCCAATGCTTCGTAAATCGCGATGATGCATCTCATTACTATGTTTCATGATAAGATATAATATTCATTGCGATGTGTTATGTATACCTCGTCTACACTTCAAAAGAATGTAAATTCCACACTTCCTTGCAAGGAAATGCGTTTCCAGATGTCGATGTATCGGAGCAATATAGTTCTAATGCTTCTTAAAACGGGATATCGCATCACATTCCTATGCTTCATGATAAGATATAATATTCATTGCGAAGTGTCATGTATACCTCGTATTCACTTCAAAAGAATGTAAATGCGACATTTCCTTGCAAGGAAATAGCGTTTCCAGACGTCTACCTATCGAAGCAATAGTGTTCTAATGCTTCTTAAAACGAGATATGGCATCTCATTTCTATGTTTCGTGATATGATATAATATTCATTGCGAAGTGTTATGTATATCTCGTATTCGCTTGAAAGGAATGTAAATGCGACACTTCCTTGCCTGGAAATAGCGTTTGCAAATGTCTACGTATCCTAGCAATAGATGTCTAATGCTTCTTAAAACGCCATATCGCATCTCACTTCTATGTTTCATGATAAGATATAATATTCATTGCGAAGTGTTACGTATACCTCGCATACACTTCAAATGAATGTAAATGCGACATTTCCTTGCTAGGAAATAGCGTTTCCAGACGTCTACCTATCGAAGCAATAGAGTTCTAATGCTTCTTAAAACTCGATATCCCGTCTCATTTCTATGTTACATGATAAAATAGAATATTCATTGCGAAATGTTATGTATACCTCGTCTACACTTCGGAAGAATGTACATGGCACACATGCTTGCTAGGAAAAGCGTTTCCAGATGTCTGGGTGTCGAAGCAATAGAGTTCCAATGGTACTTAAAGTGCGATATCGCATCACATTTGTATATTTCATGATAAGATATAATATTCATTCCGAAGTGTTATGTATACCTCATCTACACTTCAAAAGAAAGTAAATGCGACACTTCCTTGCTAGGAAATAGCTTTTCCAGATGTCTACGTATCGAAGCAGTAGAGCTCTAATGCTTCTTAAAACGCGATACCTCATCACATTTCTATTTTCCATGATAAGATATGATATTCATTGCGAAGTGTTATGTATACCTCCTTCACATTTCAAAAGAATGTGAATGCATCACTTGCTTGCTAGGAAATGCGTTTCCAGATGTTTACGTACCGAATAATTAGAGTTCTAATGCCTCTTAAAACGCGATATCGCACTTCATTTCTATGTTTCAGGATAAGATAAATTATTCATTGCGAAGTATTATGTATACCTCGTCTACACTTCCACAGAATGTAAATGCCAAACACGCTTGGTAGGAAATGCGTTTCCAGATGAATACGTATCAAAGCAATAGAGTTCTAATGTTTCTTAAAACGCGACATAACATCTCATTTCTATTTTTCATGATAAGATATAATATTATTATAATATTCTTAACTTTCTTGCTACGTAATAATAGCGTTCCTAGATGTTTACGTATCGAAGCAATAGAGTTTTAATGCCTCATACAATGCGATATCGCATCTCATTTCTATGTATCACGATAAGGTGTAATATTCAATGCATCGCGTTATGTATATCTCATCTACAATTCAAAAGAATGAAAATGCCACACTTCCTTTCTACGGAATAGCGTTTGTAGATATTTACGTTTCGAAGCAGTGGAGTTCTAACGCTTCATAGAACGCGATATCGCATCTAATTTCTATGTCTCATAGTAAGATGTAATTAAATGCGACGCGTTATGTTTATCTCGTCAGCACTTCAATAGAACGTATATACCACACTTCCGGGCTACGGAATAGCGTTTACAGATTTCTACATATCGAAGCAATGGGGTTCTAATGCTACATAAAACGGGAAATTGCATCTCATTTCTATGTTACGCAATAAGATGTAATACAATGCAACGCGTTATGTATATCTCGTCAACACCTCAAAAGAACGTAAACTCCACAACACATGGCCATGGTATAGCGTTTCTAGATGTCTACGTTTCGAAGCAATCGAGTTCTAATGCTTCACGAAACGCACTATCGCTTCTCATTTCTATGTGTCTTAATACGATGTAATATTCAATGCAACGCAATATGTATATCGCGTCTACGCCGAGGAAGAATGTAAATTCCAGATTTCCTTGCTGCGGAATAGCGTTTCTAGGTGTCTATTTATCGATGCAATAAAGTTCAAATTCATCATTCAACGCAATATCGTATTTCAGTTCAATGTTTAATGTAAGATGTTATACTCAGTTCAACGCGTTACGTTTATCTCGTCTACACTTCAAAGGAATGTGAACCCTTTACCCCCTTTCAGAGGGATATCCTTTTAAGACACTTCTGCCCATCAATTGTATGTGTATCCTGCACGTCCTTGCAAAGGCATAGCGTTCCTAGATGCACAGAGTGTCGACGCAATAGAGTACTCGAATACTTCATTCAACGCGATATCGCATCTCACTTCAATGGTTAAAATGTAATATTCAATTCCACGCGTTATGTCTATCTCTTACACACTTCAAAACAATATGAGATCTACATTCCCTTACAAAGGGATAGCGTCTTCAGATGATTACTTTTCGATGCAATAGAGTTCTATTGCTTCAGTCAAAGCGTTTTCGCATTTCATTTCACTGCCGTATGATAAGTTGTAATATTCAATGCAACGCGTTATGTTTGTCTCGACTACACAGCCGAAAGAATGTAAATCCCACACTTTCTTGTCAGGGGATAGCGTTTTTAGATGTCTACTTTTTGAGGCAATAGAGTTCTAATGCTTCGATGTATGTCAGTGGATTTTCATGCTGTATACATCTCATTATGCTTCTACACTTCAAAATTATGTGAATTCTGCTGTTCCATGCAACGCGATAGCCCTTCATATTTTGTGCTTGACAAGGTAATGCAGTTTTATTGCTACATTCAATGCGATAGCGCAACTCATTTCACCGTTTCAAGGTAAGTGACCTGTAACCCTCTATGCATAGCAAAATGCTTCTACACTTTTAATGAATGTCAATAGAAGGAATGTCCATAAAGCGGGATCGCGCTTCATAGTTACTACGTGTCAAACAAACGTATTTCCTTGGGTCCACGCAATAAGGTGACGAATCTATTATGAAGATGGTAAAACATGTACCATGTGGTGTTATATTCATGTCATTATACTTGTCTGCTCCTACACAGCAATCGATTGTAAATTCTGCTGTTTCTTCCAGCGGAATAGAGTTTCATATTGTCTGCGTCTCAAAGCAGTAGATACCTAAAGCATTACACCATGCGATTGCGCATTTCATTTCGACAATTCAAAGTAAAGAAACTGTAATCAAAAATGCATAGCATAATGCTTATCTGCTTCTATGCTTTATAATGCTTTTAGATGTGAGAAGAACCTCAAACTCCCTTTAACCGCCTAAAGAGAAGTCAAAGGTCCAGCGTCCCTGCAAGTGAGCCATGGGAGCGTTGTGCGCAAGGCGCTCCGCAATTCAAATGATCGGGAGGACCCCCCTCAGAAACACCCGAAGGGGCGAGAAGAGGTGATCGCTGAAATCCACTGATCGATGGCCCCGAACAATACCAAAGCGTACAGCCCACCCCACCAAGGAGCCTCAAGGAGCTTATTCGCTAAAGCATTCCATTTTCATGCCGCATTTCTTGTATCACATATTGTGTATTGTATCTTATATCGTGAAAACGGGTGGTGATCCCCGGTTATTCGCGGCGTGTTGCGTAGTTTCCCGTAGCACTTGTTAACTAAACCCACGTCAAGGCCATAAATAAAGAAGCCGTGACTTCAGTATCCCGCGACCCGAGTGCGTGTACTCGGTTAGGCGTAGGCGAGAGGTGGAGCATTTAGAAGTTTCGAGGGTTGTTCCTCCCCTTGTTTCCCGGGGTCGTGTAGTCTATTTCTTTGCTGCTTCCTGAGCAGCTGGCGCTTAAAAAACTATAGTCTCTCAGTTTCGAAATACCCCTCGTTTCGGTGAATATTGTAACGATAGATTGCTTTAGACTAAAGTACGTTTTATACTTTAAGGCATTTGGATATAACTACTTCGAGTTTCCCTGACTTACTGTAGACAGGTATCCGTCACAACTGATAGGGAACATCACTTTACATAGATATATAAAACACACATAGCTTTAAACGCAGAACTGAGAGTTTGAGAACTTCCTTCGAAACGTTGATAGTGAGGAGCTCCATCGGATTTCATAGAACTTCAGAACTTACTTGCTATGAAACGTAGGCAAATAAGGGCCATCGCGTTACTTGGAACTTTAGAACTTGCTTACTCCAACAAAGATTTCTATTGCCTTCGTCCGTTCTTTCAGAAGAGTATTTCATAAACCACATACTTTTCACGCTTCTGATATCTTTGAAAGTTCGCGAGATGTAATCGTTTAAGTTTTAAAATGATTACTTAGTGTGGATTATTATTTAGTAACTCGGTTATAAACATGTCTGCATAAGATTTAATCTATATACTTATAAGCCTGAAATTTATGCAGTCATTTGTTAGTCACTTATTGCTCAAACGACAAAGATTCTGACCACTTCAAAATGATTGACTTTCATCAATTTTCTTAAAATTGACATACGGTCCAACTGCTTGCATTAAAGACTGTAATTAAAGTTTTCAAAATATTTTACCTCATATAGATGAATTCTGGAATTGAAGGTGATTGTTTGATTTTTCTAACTCCTGTTTAGAACATCTTTCCATTGGAATGTTCAAGTATTTTTCATATTCGTAATTATTGAAAATGTTTTGCTTGGTTCTTTAATTTAATATTTAGAATTTCCTGCGAAATATTTTTTATCGTAATGAACTATATAATTGCAATTATAATTCTTTATGAAATAATAATAACAGAGAGGAATGTATCCATTCTTGTAGTTTTGTAAAGAGTATTTAATCTCACTATTTAAAATGAAACATTAACATTTGTTTACAATCTAATGGAATTTAGTTACCTTTTGATTCAAATTCACAATGTTAATCTTCCGTAGTTCAACAATTGTGAGCTGTCCTCAGGAATCGCAGCTCAGTACTTATAAAATGGACGACAAACGAACAGCCTAACCAATTGTAATCAAACCGATATTTCAATACCAATATTATCATGTTTAACTTATTCTGCAAACTATCAAAATGCCCTTCGAACAGTGTTTACTCACTTCCTTCCATCACTGTTTGCAATACGTAAGTTTCATTTACTATCAAAACCGTAAGTATTATCGCCTTTCTTTACTTCTTGTAACCTTCAATGGCTTCATGTTTCAGGTCGTTGAACTCGTTTTGAAATACTCTATCGTATTATGCAAGAATGAACATATCAATTCATTTTAAAAAATGAAGGTGACCTTCACGTGTCCAACATACCTCCACTTACAAAAAAACTATTTTCATCAACGTCTGGGCCCTTTGTGTTATGCAATTTTATATGAGCAAAAATTTCTGTGAAACTTATAGCTTTGAGAATATCTGAGCTGCTAATTATTACTATCCAATCCTGTATGTTGTTATGGATGTGTCCAGCAAGGCAACGATGAACAAAGTTAAATTTAATATTACGATGTTTATTATACTATTTATAATATATGTGTTTTTCTGGAATTTAGCTCAAAAACAGTGTTTACGATGTCGGCAGATGAATGTATTTGCCTTAGGATTCCAAGAGCTGACAATTTCGAAAGTAGAGTATTTCTTTACTCCGCTAACCAAATCATTGCAAACGTTAAGTAAAGTGCATGTCTTTCAAAACTGTCAGATGCATATTACGATACAACGTTCCTGAGAAATGGTACTTGTCACTCTTTTTTAATTTCCGTTTTTTTAAGCAGAGGAAATTTAATTGAAATATCCGCAAAATTTAAGGACAAAAAAGTTATTATAATCTTACGGAACATATATGATGGTGATAAAGGATAAGTGTACGGAACTAGAACTACAAAGTAGATGAATACATTCCTCCAATGATGCTTCTACGTCAATAAAATCAGTTAAACAAAGAACTATTACAAAAATCAGGCATAATTAATATTACTTCTGAACAAAAGCTATAATATAATTGAACCGAAATGGATATAAAAGAGGCAATTATATCTATACGTTCTATTCTATGCAAAGGCAAATATGTCAAAGAGAAAAAATGTATTACTTACAAATTACTTATGTTCCCAGAGATCTCACTAATTCAGTCTTCTCGTCTTGCAGGACTAATCATTCATTTAACATGAAAAGGGGTCGAGAAATAGTAAAAAGTTATTACATATTTCATAGCCTCACCCGATACGTCGATTAGATCACGTAAAACATTGGACACTAATTCCATCTACACCTTCAGATCTTAAATATATAATTTTAACAACATATTTAACACTGTTTTAATAACATTTTTCTAATTATTTATATCTATGCCTAATAAATATATATTAATCGAATAAGTTGCTTTACCAAAGAATAAAAAAACTGAGGATTACAAATCTGAGCATTACATAACAAACGTGCATTACATATATAATATTACATGTAACAAAAAATGAATATCAAAAAGATCGTACATAAGTTGAATCCACAATGCGGTTATAGAGATACAGAAATGGCAAAAATTCCAAACAATAATTAACAAAATTCAAAAAGGGGGAGTGAAAGTCCATCTCCTTAACGATAATAAGAAACAAGTCTGCCTCATGTACTATAACATCCCAAACAGCCAGCGATTGGCACATTAATGACAACGGATGGAACGAATTCCGTGGCAGAACTGTGCCAAAACTGTGCTCCTGCTCAGCTCTTGCAACGGCATACTCTTAATACTGGAGCGACACTCGTATCAGGGTACTACTAAAATACCGCGATAAAGCACACGGGTTACATGGCCGTGGCAATAACACTATCAGCTCACCATAGTTACACGCGTGTTAATGGCGTAGGATGACATTTATTAATGGGAAAGCTGTTTCCATAAAAATTATAAACGAATATGAAAAATGACCAAACTAAGCAATTTATTTATTTTGATTCCAAAATAGATACACCGACACGAAACAAAAACATAAGAACTCGATTTTATTATTTTCGGTAAACTAGCTAGATACGGCGATTTTTTCCATAGAGTCGTTAATTGCTTCATCATAAAAATATATACATTTACTTTATACATATTTTTTCATTTCATCATTACAAATTCATGCAATTGAGAGTTATATTAAATACGATGACCGCATGTTATTTAAGAAATTTCACAAGGCGAAGTTAGGGACGCAACAGCATGACTTTTTATTTTATAAGTAATATTTTATTTTATAAATAATATTTATAGTATATGACGGGATGAAAGAAATATATCTGACTCGCTCAATAACTATAAATATAGGAAAATGACTATCAAAATGTCTATCAATACTCATATTGTAAAACATCTACTGACATCTAACGGTTTTAATTTGGATGAAAGCAGAGGTTCCCCATTACCAAATGTGACCCTACGTCATTGCTGAGAAGATTCATGAATGGAGCGATGACACACATGTCACGATGGTCCTGGTGCTGCGCGATTCACACGGTGTGCTACGCTTGCCTAAAACGTGCTGGTAACACGTTCTGGCATTTTAGCTAATGAATTCGGACACAAATGGCTACGGATCAGATGACACTCCTCAGACGTGGCAATATAGTGCCGATATGGTGTCGCCACCATCTTGCAGTTTGTTATCTGGGATGCTTTCTAGAGCTTTATTCGGAATTGAATTTGAACACATAGCTACTTAATCGCGAATTTATATGTACATAATTATACATCACTGCATAAAAACAATATCATACACTTTTATAATCAATGCGATATAAGATGTGACGTGGTGACGTCACAAGGCTCGCTAACCACCCCCCCCCCTGCTTCGGTTAGACTAGCTCGCAGATCACCACCCATGCAAGAAGCGCGACACGGACCATCGCGATAGCTGTGTTCTTTTCTTTCTCTCCGTTCTACGGATTAGACTGGCGAGCTGATGGAAGAAGCGACCCAGAAGACGCCCCTTCGGCGGATAAGAAGACCGCAGGTTCGCGGAAGGGCTGTGCGCCGAAGTAGCGTGACGGGATCGACGGTGGAGGAGTCGGGAAGTGAGCAAGAAGAGACCCTGAAGCCCGAAGGATACGATCCAGAGCCCAGCAAACGATAAGACCGCTGCCACAGTCCATGGAGACGAACAGGATGGTTCTCGGGTGTGAGAAGGACCTCCACCCCTCCCCTGAGCCCATGGAGAGGAAAACTCTAGATGCGCAGCGGAATTGCAGGTGAGCCGTGGAAAGCGCGGCGCGCGACACGCGCCGCAGTTCAGATGATCCAGAGGACCCCCTCTAGACACACCAGAGGGGGCGATCAGGGAAGATCGCCGAAATCCACCGATCGATGCCCCGAACAATACCGAAGCGTATAGCCCTACCCCACCAAGGAGCCCTAAGGAGGATCTAAGGGGATCCGAAGACCCCTAGCAAACCTATATAATGAGCTAGCCAGCATGAAGACGGCCTACTCTACTACTATTCTTCTTCCCAGCGACTTAGCGACTATTTAGCGAGCAACCAAGCAAGCGATTATACGGAGCGATTCAGAGGAGAGAGAGAGAGAGAGAGAGAGAGAGAGAGAGAGAGAGAGAGAGAGAGACGGACTGAACGAGATTCATACTTGTTGGAAACGAGAACGTGAGTCCTTATACGCTAAAGCGTCCCATTTGTTCCCTGCTGCATTTGTGATATCGCGTATTATAATTTGTATTGTATAACGGGTGGTGATCCCCGGTCATTCGCGGCGTGTCGTATACCCTTTTGTAATGCCGTGTCGAGGCAATCTAGAAAGAAGCCGTGAGTTCAGTATCCCGCGACCTTATATTGCGCACTCGGCTAGAAGTAGTCGAGCGAGGGAGTATTTTGAAATTTCGGGGATTATCTTGCACCGGGTTTCCCCGGGTTGCTTGGTCTAATAGTTTTTGCTACTTCTTGAGTAGCTGGCGCCCAAAAAGTCTCCGCCTCGCAGTTACGAAATACTCGCTGGATAGGAAATTCTTTGTTCTGTATTTGGCGTTGGCGAATTCGTCGACAATCATACCACGCGGATACTTTGTACCCCGATATTCTGTACCCCGGATTAAACTTCTGTATACCCCTCTATTATTGGTTCTATATACCCCCTTTTCTTGCGGATTGTAACGGGAAAACCCGTCACAAAGAATATAAGACGAAGAACTATCCACTCGTATCAGGAATAAAAATTAATATATCAAATGACAGCACATAATATATTACCAAAAGTATAATGATATGGATAGCAAGAAAAACATATTTATTTGTTAGATGTTTATAAATTCAAATTTAAAGGACCAAGTCACATTTAATATATTATTTTTTAACAAAATGATATAATGTTGTTTCAGATAGGCGTGGAGAAGTAACTGGTACTTCTGTCAAGGTAATTTCATTTCTTCTGGATACAGTAAATACACATTTGCAATCTAAGCATGGTTTCATTGGATCTGGTGTAATTTCCAAATTTTAAAAAGGGATGATGGCAGTAGTAGTTGGTTCAGCGCCAGGTGATAAACATATGCAACAAGTAAAGCGACGTAAACGGATTTAAAATGTTCAAGATTATGTAAATTACACTATTACACTTTTTTAATCCATGTAGCGTTTCTGTTCTGTGTAACTTGCAAAGAGTCTTAAGAATATAACGCAATGTAAAAAAGTTTGGATACAAAGTAGGCTGGCCTTAATCTCAGATAAAGGAACCCTGGATCTGCTGGGTATCGTGGTTACCGGCCTGCTGTGTCAAGAGACATGTCATTCAGTTTCAATGTTCTAAACGAGAACAATTCAAATAAATCTGGAGTCAACACATTCGAAGAAAAATTCTTCCAGTGAAGAATGCTGTCTGCTGTGCAATAACAGCTTTACACCCACTTGATATTCTGCAGAAAATCTTATGCCATTTTTTAACTATGAAACCTACTATGTGGTATTTCTGCAACTGCTACAGAAATTTAAATACGTCAAAATTGCAGCACGCAGGTGTGTAAATATCACTTCATGATCTCATTTCATTTTGGCAGTTATACTTGTATATAAGCAAGCATCCAGGCATAAAGCTTGATAATCTTTCAACTATAAAATAATTATGATACATTAGACTTTTTGCTGGCGTTGGTCTATTTTATCATTTTCGGAACCTGTGGAAATGTTGAATATGAATAGCTATGTTCATTTTATTATAAATGTATGAGTAAAGTTCAATCTACATAAATAAATATTTTCATACGTAATTTATTTAATTTTTATCATTTAGCGTTACAAAATATATAAAAATATATTTTACTTCAGTTTTTTTAATATTTTAAATAATTTATATTATCGCATTAAACTTTTACAAAAAGTAACAAAACTTTTATAAGTAGAAATAATTTTTCCTTAATTAGTTAATATGTCGGTTCTTTTTAATAAAACGGTATTTAATTTTTCAATGTAAGTTTCCACTTTAAATTGACCATTAATTTCACTAATTTCATGCCTTTCGTAGATCACCCCTAATTTTCAACTTTCCCACTACGGCTTTGTCGATGCAAATTTTAATTCTCCGAAAGATATATAATATTATGTTATTAGTAAAATTATTTTGCATTTCCAATTAAGTTGAACGTAAAAGATATATTTTTTTTATGAGAAAGCATTGCGAGCAAATTTTGAGAATCCATTTTTAATGTTGTACCTAGTGGTTGACTAGGTTCTCCTCTCCCTGCCGCATCTTTCTACCATTTTTAAGATGTAAAAACCGTGTACCAGCTTCGTCACCATTAAAATTTACGAAATTTACATATTGTAAATTTTTGCAAAAGTGATGTTAATTAACTCTTGATTTATGGTTGCTCCGGCAATTAATCAGACTGATCTATGATGTGCTGTAATGTACGAGTTCTAATAAATTTTTTTTTAACATAATGAACAATATAGTATTTGTGCTTACAGTCTTGTTAACAAACTCGCTGTTTAAATTAGTTTGGATGACGATTGATATTTGCATGATCTTTTCCTCTGATTTATCTGTATAATTTGTTTCTTCTTTTCAATAGTCATATATAATTATCCAAATCTATCTGTTCCAAATTCTCCTCTAGGAAGGAATCAGGCAACAATTTATCTTATCAATAATATTTACATTCTATAGAATAAATTGATTTGTTTACTAAAATATATATTATACATTCATGTATTAATTGTAAATTAATTATTATTAAAAAATTAATTATTCACACCTGGATTATATGCATAATGGGTAAAATCAGACATTCCTTCAGTTTTTTAATATTGTCTCATCGATTAAAGACTAATTAGTAACAGATTTACTGTCTTTGCAAAATAAAAGCGTACTTTGCATCACACATTATTTTTAGCTTCCCACTATAATTTTGTGATTCTGAACCAACGAACATCTCTATTGCAGCCATATGTATACCTGAAACAACGCGTGCGTAAGGCAATCTCAAATTGAGAGAATTATTTTTCTTAACAATGAAATTAGAAATATATATAAGTTACTGCAGTCTTTGACAAGAGTGCATTCACAGCAATACCATTATTTCCATATTCATCGGTCCTTCCAAGAGCACACATTAACATTCCAAACTTGGATATTATATAATCGACACGAGTTTGAAACCAAATTCGTTTAATTTTTACACTTAGTGATGGGCTGATATTTACTATATGAGGATTTGTGACTCTCTTTAAACATGGTAAGGATACTTTGCATCTGAAAATAAGTATAGTGTCATATTAGAGAATTTTATTTCTGCAACTAAGACAGAACTTTTATACGTACATTAGAAATGGTCCTCCAAAATTGATATTATTCACCAGGACATAATTTTTCATACCTATGGATTCTACGCCTGGTTAAAGAAATAGCGCTAGCATTATTAACCCTTTCAGCACTGAGTTGCGTGGCAAATGGTTTTGTGAGAACCTACATGTGGCACCCGTTGTTGCCAGACCGGTGAAGTCATCTGTGTGAAAACTGCTCAAGCTGTTCGCAATTCTGTTTCAGCACAGATTGAAGGGATGGCGAAACGAGTCATTACATGCCTACGGATGGATGTTCCCATTAAGAATAACTTATAAGTTACCGATGGATGGTGCTGCTGGTGGTCGGTTACTCACAATCGACCGACGGGTGATGCTGCTTGTGCTTAATGATCCATAAATTGCCGACGACTGGTGTTACCAACAGCCGATAGCGCATGCTTACACAAACAGCTGGTGCAACTAATAGTAGGTAACTCAAGACTTATCAAAGACTGGTGTTGCCTGCGGTCAGTAACTTACCATATATCGACAGTAGGTAATGACTGCGGTCGATAACTTATGATATAATAACGGCTGGTATTGCCAATATTCGGGAATTCGAGAACTATTGAAGAATGGCATTGCCAGCTATCGGTAATCCATCTCTTACTTGGCTTAACTTAATCTAGCATCCTGTGAATTTAATTTAAACCAAGCTAACCTCAGTTGCACTTAATGTGACTTACCCTGCCTGCACTCAAATCTAACTCAACCTAACACAATCTAACATTACCTTCCTTAAACATAAACAAATCGAACCTACTCTTTCTTAAATCTAACTCAACATAACTGAGCAATCTACAAACATTCCCAAACATATTTCAATCTAACCTAACCTAGCGTAACCTAACTAAATCTAACACAATCACACTTCCATCTCGGGACGGAAGCAGCCTCCGCAACATTCCCAGGGAAGAGGCTATGCAGTAAGACAGTCCGCAGTTACGGAGTGGCAGAAATCCGCTCCGATTGAACGTTTATTCACGTAATATAATATAATAATCGGCGGGTTCAATCGCAGTGACTCCGCAATGAATACAGGAACGCCTTCGGCTAAATGAAAACAAATAGTCCGAAAAGAAAAAAACTTTACTAACAAATCGAACGGAAATCAGATATTTCGACGCATATCCAATATACAACTAAACCGTAATTCGAAGAATACAAAGAATAAGTGGAAATATTCTCCAATATGTGACATATACAAAACAGCGGATGCAAGGGAAAACACTCAATCTCGGAGTAGCGACACCGGGGCGCCATCATGAAGTAATCGTACGACGCCGGATCCGGGATGGCGCAGAGAGGAAATGTGGAAGATAGAGAACATAAAATAACAACAACGTACCTAAAGAGAAAGAAAAAGAAGATCTGTGGAAACATTGCATTTATCAAGAGGAAATCCTACAAATCAATACAATATCAAACCTATCCTACAATATCAAACAACAGATTATATACCATACCGTCAGGGCAAGGTACAATGAAATAGACGATATCGCGAGAGAAAATAAACATATCGAGAAACTTAAAAAGAAAATAATACTTTAGACTGAATGAATCAATATCATTGATTCCGGCAAGCGAATGGAAAACGCGACAACGAATCGGTTAGAGTATAAGATAGATGCTGGTCGCGGATCAAGTGGCCCTGCGTTCCTCAGGGCAGGCAGTAGGATGGTGGGGGGTCTACAACCCCCCTAACCCCCACGAAAGGTGCTGCTGGCTCACGATTCGGAATCAGTCCCATCGGGTTCTGGCAGCAAATTAATTGTTGGGCAAGCAGTTCGGAGTTCCTTGTTGATGACACCAAAGGATAGGAAAATATAAAGGAGAAAAAGAAAGCCGCCTCGGAAGACACAGGCACGAAAGGAAAAGCATCAGGAGCCGAAGTAAGGGAACCAAAAAGAAAGGGCAGGATAATGGAAAAGCTACCGATAAGAATAACGTCCTTACTTTCAAATAGAAGAATAGGCAGCCACACATCAGACGTAATGATAGATATTATGAGCGAGGATACGACGAAGGTAATGACATATTAGGAAACGTTAATGGGAAACATCAGGCATATAAAAAAAACTGAGATCGGACACTTGATCGAACTAGTGGCGAACGGTACAGGGAAAATTGAAGCAATTAAAGGAGCAGTAAGCATTCGAGGACAAACAACGGGATGAGGAGAAGCAGGAGAAACGACAGAAATACGAAAATATGACGCAAGAAAATCGAGAGCGTGAGATATAATCCTAGAATTTAACAAGAAAACAGGTATAGAGAACATAATAAAGGAGATAAAAGGAACTCTAGAAAAAGAATTCGAAGAAAAACGTACGAGTGCGAGTACAATGCTCCAACTAAAGGACATATACCCGTTAGGTGACCAGAGAAGAAATGAAGGAGTACATGAAACGAACACTGAAAATAATCGTAGTAAGGGATAGCGGTATAAACGTCAAGTTGTTGAAACAAACGTGGAGGGGCTACCGAGTCGCGTTAGCTGAATTTGGACAGGAATACAGTAAAGAGATGGAAAAGGTCAAACGACTCAGAATACCATTAACACCTTGCTTCTGCAAAGTGCTACCGAGAATAGAGAGATGCTTCAAATGCCATAATGTGGGACATATCGGCAGAAATTGCGAAGAAGTCAAAGATAATAAGGGAATCTGCAGGAAATGCGGATCTCAGATTTATACGGTAATCGGTTGTATCGCGAATAAACCGAAATGTATCATCTGCAGCGAGGAAGGAAGAAAGAATCCATACATCAGTCACGTTACCAGAGCTTTAATTGTCCGGCCGACAGAAAGGCGTTGATAGAAAAGAAAGAGAAACGAATATGGAATTGAAAGTCCTACAAATCTATCTGAACAGATGCCGAATCTCGCGAAATATCATGCAGCAAATGCGAATGATTCAAGGGACAGACGTGGTAATAATATCGGAAGCACACAGGATAGAAGAATACTGACTGCAAGACGAGAACGGTGACGCTGCGATATGGATAACCGGTGTTAATCGAAAATGTTTCACATATGGCACCACATATTCCTCGACCGGAATCGTTCATGCAATGGTCGAAGGAACAAAATCTATAAGCTGCTACTTCTCGCTTAACAGGAACGGAAAGAAAACGAAGAATATATAAACCAAGCTGAGGATAACATGGAAAAGGGAGAGAAAGCAAACAGAATAATAATCGTGGGGTGACCTGAATGAAAAATCGGTAATCTGGGGTAGTAAGACGAACAACCATAGAGAGGAAAAGATCATCAAAATGGCTCTAAGAAACGATCTAATCACGACCAATCCGAAAGAGGGCTATACATACTTTAAGAACCGAAACAGATAAAAAATAGATATAACGTTGACGGGAGGTTGCATATACGCTAAATTGAGTATAGCAGAAGTGCTTGAGATATTTTCAGCGTTGAACCATCAATACGTACTACATACCTTCTAACGTACGAATTACAAGAATAACGAAGAGGGATTTGCAAGCCTCGATGGAAAGAAAGCGAACTCGAACGATGAAAATAAATGATCGACTTATATAATATATAGATACTTATTTTTATTTAGAGGGAATGATCTATATTTAAGTAACTAAAATATATGATAAATGTAATTATATAAACCAATTTCAAATATTTATTTAAAACATCATGAAATGGTATGAAATTAGATAGGATTTTAGATGTAATGGAGTATCTTAAGGAGATATTGTATTCAGAATTAACTAAAATATAAAATATGTATTAATATTTATACCAGTTTGAAACATTTACTTGACAAATCATGAAAGCATGTGGTCCAACGAGTGGGAGATTAACGGATCGTTGCGTGGAGCATGCGGTTCAGTGAGTGTGGACTCGTGTATCGTGGTGGGACTAGCGGCGCGCCTTTCGCGTTTAACTTATGAAATTGTATAATGAAGTAAGTATAGCATGAACTTACAGTTACGCGTGTGTTGTTCGTGTCTTGGATTCTTAACGAGTGTAACTTGGATTTATGAATTCTTATATGCTGCAATACATTAGTCCGGATATAGTATATATATAATTCTGCTAAAGTCATTATAGTATATATATGTATATTATTCTGCTAAAGTCGGCTCCCTGAATTGGAAGAATCCCCATTGAGGTGATGGGCTGCGACTGCGCCTTTTAGCAGAACGAAATCACTGTTGCAAGGTAGTCAAGGGTGTTCGTCGTTAGTCCGAACGGAGATATACTCGACAGTGGGAGTGAGACAGTAGTCCTCGCCGGTGAGATTGAATCAGCGATGCCTGGTGTGTACGAGCCATGTGTACCGGTCGGTCAGTTCGAGTAACACAGCGGTACTTGGTGCGTGTGAGCGCGTGCAGGAGTGCGCGCGCGAACGCTGCGATTGCCGGCGCTGTATGCGAGCACGGCAGGTTCCCTGAATCCAGGGGTCGATGATGGAAGTGCGAGAAGACTCATGTGTAGAATGGGTGGCACGAGTTACGCATGACAGTACACTTAGAAGCGCTATTCCATTGCATGAATTTCTAGAACTCACATGCCTTTCAAGAGCAGATGCAGATAAGCATAATGCAATGCATAGAACATTACAAATAACTTACCTTGAAATGTTCAACTGAGATTGGCACTCACGTTGCATAAAGCATTAGAACTCTCATGCATTGGCACCCAGACATTATGAAACACCATCACATTTCATGCAACATTAGGATTCATGGGATTCGTAAGTATCGAAGAAATAGAGTTCTAACGATTCATGTATCACGATGACACATTTCAATCCAACGTTTCAAAGTAAGTAAGTAGTAATGCCCTTTTCAATGCAATATACTCATCTGCTACCCCTCTTTAGAAGAATTAGATTACGAATCTTTCATGCAACGCGATGTCGCATCATATTTCAATGCCGCATGATAAAATGTAATAAAAATGCTACACGATACGTATATCTCATCTACATTACTAAAGAATGTAAATGCCGCACATCCTCGCTAGGGAACAGCGCTTCTAGATGTCTACGTTACGAAGCAATGGAGTTCTAATGCTTCTTAAAACGCGATATCGCATCTCATCTCTATGTTTCATGGTAAGATATAATATGATTTGCGAAGTATCATGTATTCCTCGTCGACACTTCAAATGAATGTAAGTGCGACACTTCCTTGCAAGGAAATAGCGTTTGCAGATGTCTACCTATCGTAGCAATAGAGTTTTAATGCTTCTTAAAACGCGATATCGCATCTCATCTCTATGTTTCATGGTAAGATATAATATGATTTGCGAAGTATCATGTATTCCACGTCTACACTTCAAATGAATGTAAGTGCGACACTTCCTTGCAAGGAAATAGCGTTTGCAGATGTCTACCTATCGTAGCAATAGAGTTCTAATGCTTCTTAAAACGCGATATCGCATCTCATTTCTATGTTTCATGGTAAGATATAATATTCATTGCGAAGTGTTATGCATTCCTCGTCTACGATTCAAATGAATGTAAATGCGACACGTCCTTGCTAGGAAATAGCGTCTGCAGATGTCTAGGTATCGTAGCAATAGAGTTCAAATACTTCTTAAAACGAGATATAGCATCTCATATCTATGTTTCATGATAAGATATAATATTCATTGCGAAGTGTTATGCATTCCCCGTCTACGAGTCAAATGAATGTAAATGCGACACTTCCTTGCAAGGAAATAGCGTTTGCAGATGTCTACGTATCGTAGCAATAGAGTTCTAATGCTTCTTAAAACGCGATATCGCATCTCATTTCTATGTTTCATGGTAAGATATAATATGATTTGCGAAGTGTTATGCATTCCTCGTCTACGAGTCAAATGAATGTAAATGTGACACTTCCTTGCAAGGAAATAGCGTTTGCAGATGTCTACCTATCGTAGCAATAGAGTTCTAATGCTTCTTGAAAAGCGATATCGCATCACATTTCTAT
The DNA here is from genome assembly GCF_050948175.1 of Xylocopa sonorina. Taxonomy (NCBI): domain Eukaryota; kingdom Metazoa; phylum Arthropoda; class Insecta; order Hymenoptera; family Apidae; genus Xylocopa; species Xylocopa sonorina. Next base: position 274,077 of record NW_027490272.1, on the reverse strand, counting down.
GTTTCATGGTAAGATATAATATGATTTGCGAAGTGTCATGTATTCCTCGTATACACTTCAAATGAATGTAAATGCGACACTTCCTTGCTAGGAAATAGCGTCTGCAGGTGTCTAGGTATCGTAGCAATAGGGTTCAAATGCTTCTTAAAACGAGATATAGCATCTCATATCTATGTTTCATGATCAGATATAATATTCATTGCGAAGTGTTATGCATTCCTCGTCTACGAGTCAAATGAATGTAAATGCGACACTTCCTTGCAAGGAAATAGCGTTTGCAGATGTCTACGTATCGTAGCAATAGAGTTTTTATGATTCTTAAAACGCGATATCGCATCTCATTTCTATGTTGCATGGTAAGATATAATATGATTTGCGAAGTGTTATGTATTCCTCGTCTACACTTCAAATGAATGTAAATGCGACACCTCCTTGCTAGGAAATAGCGTTTGCAGATTTCTACGTATCGTAGGGATAGTGTTTTAATGCTTCTTAAAGCGTGATATCGTATCTCATTTCTATGTTTCATGATAAGGTATAATATTCATTGCGAAGTGTTATGTAAACCTCGCATACACTTCAAATGGATGTGAATGCGATACTTCCTCGCTAGGAAATAGCGTTTGCAGATGTCTACGTATCGTAGCAATAGCTTTCTAATGCTTCTTCAAACGCGATATCGCATCTCATTTCTATGTTTCATGGTAAGATGTAATATGATTTGCGAAGTGTTATGTATTCCTCGTCTACACTTCGAATGAATGTAAATGCGACACTTCCTTGCAAAGAAATAGCGTTTGCAGATGTCTACGAATCGTAGCAATAGATTCCTAATGCTTCTTAAAACGCGATATCGCATCTCATTTCTATGTTTCATGGTAAGATATAATATGATTTGCGAAGTGTTATGTATTCCTCGTCTACACTTCAAATGAATGTAAATGCGACACTTCCATGCAAGGAAATAGCGTTTGCAGATGTCTAGGTATCGTAGCAATAGAGTTCTAATGCTTCTTAAAACGCGATATCGCATCTCAATTCTATGTTTCATGGTAAGATATAATATGATTTGCGAAGTGTCATGTATTCCTCGACTACACTTCAAATGAATGTAAATGCGACACTCCCTTGCTAGGAAATAGCGTTTGCAGATGTCTACGTATCGTATCAATAGAGTTCTAATGCTTCTTAAAACGCGATATCGCATCTCATTTCTATGTTTCATGGTAAGATATAATATGATTTGCGAAGTGTTATGCATTCCTCGTCTAGGATTCAAATGAAAGTAAATGCGACACTTCCTTGCAAGGAAATAGCGATTGCAGTTGTCTACGTATCGTAGCAATAGTGTTCATATCATTCTTAAAACGCGATATCGCATCTCATTTCTATGCTTCATGGTAAGATATAACATGATTTGCGAAGTGTTATGTATTCCTCGTCTACACTTCAAATGAATGTGAATGCGATACTTCCTCGCTAGGAAATAGCGTTTGCAGATGTCTACCTATCGTAGCAATAGTGTTCTAATGCTTCTTAAAACGCGATATCGCATCTCATTTCTATGTTTCATGGTAAGATGTAATATGATTTGCGAAGTGTTATGTATTCCTCCTCTACACTTCAAATGGATGTAAATGCGACACTTCCTTGCCAGGAAATAGCATTTGCAAATGTCTACCTATCGTAGCAATAGTGTTCTAATGCTTCTTAAAACGCGATATCGCATTTCATTTCTATGTTTCATGGTAAAATGTAATATGATTTGCGAAGTGTTACGTATTCCTCGTCTACACTTCAAATGAATGTAAATGCGACACTTCCTTGCAGGGAAATAGCGTTTGTAGATGTCTACGTATCGAAGCAATAGAGTTCAAATGCTTCTTTAAACGAGATACTGCATCTCATATCTATGTTTCATGATAAGATATAATATTCATTGCGAAGTGTTATGTATTCCTCGTCTACACTTCAAATGAATGTGAATGCGATACTTCCTCGCTAGGAAATAGCGTTTGCAGATGTCTACGTATCGTAGCAATAGCTTTCTAATGCTTCTTAAAACGCGATATCGCATCTCATTTCTATGTTTCATGGTAAGATGTAATATGATTTGCGAAGTGTTATGTATTCCTCGTCTACATTTCGAATGAATGTAAATGCGACACTTCCTTGCCAGGAAATAGCGTTTGCAAATGTCTACCTATCGTAGCAATGGAGTTCTTATGATTCTTAAAACGCGATATCGCATCTCAATTCTATGTTTCATGGTAAGATATAATATGATTTGCGAAGTGTTATGTATTCCTCGTCTACACTTCAAGTGAATGTAAATGCGACACTTCCTAGCAAGGAAATAGCGTTTGCAGATGTCCACGTATCGAAGCAATAGAGTTCAAATGCTTCTTAAAACGAGATATTGCATCTCATATCTATGTTTCATGATAAGATATAATATTCATTGCGAAGTGTTATGCATTCCTCGTCTACGATTCAAATGAATGTAAATGCGACACTTCCTTGCAAGGAAATAGCGTTTACAGATGTCTACCTATCGTAGCAATAGAGTTCTAATGCTTCTTAAAACGCGATATCGCATCTCATTTCTATGTTTCATGGTAAAATATAATATGATTTGCGAAGTGTTATGTATTCCTCGTCTACACTTCAAATGAATGTAAATGCGACACTTCCTTGCAAAGAAATAGCGTTTGCAGATATCTACGAATCGTAGCAATAGATTCCTAATGCTTCTTAAAACGCGATATCGCATCTCATTTCTATGTTTCATGGTAAGTTATAATATGATTTGCGAAGTGTTATGTATTCCTCGTCTACACTTCAAATGAATGTAAATGCGACACTTCCTTGCAAGGAAATAGCGTTTGCAGATGTCTAGGTATCGTAGCAATAGAGTTCTAATGCTTCTTAAAACGCGATATCGCATCTCAATTCTATGCTTCATGGTAAGATATAATATGATTTGCGAAGTGTTATGTATTCCTCGTTTGCACTTCAAATGATTGTAAATGCGACACTTCCTTGCAAGGGAATTGCGTTTGCAGATGTCTACGTATCGTAGCAATAGATTTCTTATAATTCTTAAAACGCGATATCGCATCTCATTTCTATGTTTCATGGTAAGATATAATATGATTTGCGAAGTGTTATATATTCCTCGTCTACTCTTCAAATGAATGTAAATGCGATACTTCCCTGCTAGGAAATAGTGTCTGCAGATGTCTAGGTATCGTAGCGATAGAGTTCTAATGCTTCTTAAAACGCGATATCGCATCGCATTTCTATGTTTCATGGTAAGATATAATATGATTTGCGAAGTGTTATGTATTCCTCGTCTACACTTCAAATGAATGTAAATGCGACACTTCCTTGCTAGGAAATAGCGTTTGCAGATGTCTACGTATCGAAGCAATAGAGTTCAAATGCTTCTTAAAACGAGATATTGCATCTCATATCTATGTTTCATGATAAGATATAATATTCACTGCGAAGTGTTATGTATTCCTCGTCTACACTTCAAATGAATGTAATTGCGACACTTCCTTGCTCGGAAATAGTGTCCGCAGATGTCTAGGCATCGTAGCGATAGCGTTCCAATGCTTCATAAAACGCGATATCGCATCTCATTTCTAGGTTTCATGGTAAGATATAATATGATTTGCGAATTGCTATGTATTCCTTGTCTACACTTCAAATGAATGTAAATGCGACACTTCCTTGCAAGGGAATAGCGTTTGCAGATGTCTACGTATCGTAGCAATAGAGTTCTAATGCTTCTTAAAACGCGATATCGCATCTCATTTCTATGTTTCATGGTAAGATATAATATTATTTGCGAAGTGTTATGTATTCCTCGTCTGCACTTCAAATGAATGTAAATGCGACACTTCCTTGCAAGGAAATAGCGTCTGGAGATGTCTACGTATCGTAGCAACAGAGTTCTTATGATTCTTAAAACGCGATATCGCATCTCATTTCTATGTTTCATGATAAGATATAATATTCATTGCGTAGTGTTATGCATTCCTCGTCTACGATTCAAATGAATGTAAATGCGACACTTCCTTGCAAGGAAATAGCGTTTGCAGATGTCTAGGTACCGTAGCAATAGAGTTCTAATGCTTCTTAAAACGCGATATCGCATCTCATTTCTATGTTTCATGGTAAGATATAATATTCATTGCGTAGTGTTATGCATTCCTCGTCTACGATTCAAATGAATGTAATTGCGACATTTCCTTGCAAGGAAATAGCGTTTGGAGATGTCTAGGTATAGTAGCAATGAAGTTCTAATGCTTCTTAAAACGCGATATCGCATCTCAATTCTATGTTTCATGGTAAGCTATAATATGATTTGCGAAGTGTTATGTATTCCTCGTCTAGGATTCAAATGAAAGTAAATGCGACACTTCCTTGCTAGGAAATAGCGTTTGCAGATGTCTACGTATCGTAGCATTAGCTTTCTAATGCATCTTAAAACGCGATATCGCATCTCATTTCTATGTTTCATGGTAAGATGTAATATGATTTGCGAAGTGTTATGTATTCCTCCTCTACACTTCAAATGAATGTAAATGCGACACTTCCTCGCTAGGAAATAGCGTTTGCAGATGTCTACGTATCGTAGCAATAGCTTTCTAATGCTTCTTAAAACGCGATATCGCATCTCATTTCTATGTTTCATGGTAAGATGTAATATGATTTGCGAAGTGTTATGTATTCCTCGTCTACACTTCGAATGAATGTAAATGCGACACTTCCTTGCAAAGAAATAGCGTTTGCAGATGTCTACGAATCGCAGCAATAGATTCCTAATGCTTCTTAAAACGCGATATCGCATCTCATTTCTATGTTTCATGGTAAGATATAATATGATTTGCGAAGTGTTATGTATTCCTCGTCTACACTTCAAATGAATGTAAATGCGACACTTCCATGCAAGGAAATAGCGTTTGCAGATGTCTAGGTATCGTAGCAATAGAGTTCTAATGCTTCTTAAAACGCGATATCGCATCTCAATTCTATGTTTCATGGTAAGATGTAATATGATTTGCGAAGTGTTATGTATTCCTCCTCTACACTTCAAATGGATGTAAATGCGACACTTCCTTGCCAGGAAATAGCATTTGCAAATGTCTACCTATCGTAGCAATAGTGTTCTAATGCTTCTTAAAACGCGATATCGCATCTCATTTCTATGTTTCATGGTAAAATGTAATATGATTTGCGAAGTGTTACGTATTCCTCGTCTACACTTCAAATGAATGTAAATGCGACACTTCCTTGCAGGGAAATAGCGTTTGCAGATGTCTACGTATCGAAGCAATAGAGTTCAAATGCTTCTTTAAACGAGATACTGCATCTCATATCTATGTTTCATGATAAGATATAATATTCATTGCGAAGTGTTATGTATTCCTCGTCTACACTTCAAATGAATGTGAATGCGATACTTCCTCGCTAGGAAATAGCGTTTGCAGATGTCTACGTATCGTAGCAATAGCTTTCTAATGCTTCTTAAAACGCGATATCGCATCTCATTTCTATGTTTCATGGTAAGATGTAATATGATTTGCGAAGTGTTATGTATTCCTCGTCTACATTTCGAATGAATGTAAATGCGACACTTCCTTGCCAGGAAATAGCGTTTGCAAATGTCTACCTATCGTAGCAATGGAGTTCTAATGCTTCTTAAAACGCGATATCGCATCTCATTTCTATGTTTCATGGTAAGATATAATATTCATTGCGTAGTGTTATGCATTCCTCGTCTACGATTCAAATGAATGTAAATGCGACATTTCCTTGCAAGGAAATAGCGTTTGGAGATGTCTAGGTATAGTAGCAATGAAGTTCTAATGCTTCTTAAAACGCGATATCGCATCTCAATTCTATGTTTCATGGTAAGATATAATATGATTTGCGAAGTGTTATGTATTCCTCGTCTGCACTTCAAATGAATGTAAATGCGACACTTCCTTGCAAGGGAATTGCGTTTGCAGATGTCTACGTATCGTAGCAATAGATTTCTTATGATTCTTAAAACGCGATACCGCATCTCATTTCTATGTTTCATGGTAAGATATAATATGATTTGCGAAGTGTTATATACTCCTCGTCTACTCTTCAAATGAATGTAAATGCGATACTTCCCTGCTAGGAAATAGTGTCAGCAGATGTCTAGGTATCGTAGCGATAGAGTTCTAATGCTTCTTAAAACGCGATATCGCATCCCATTTCTATGTTTCATGGTAAAATGTAATATGATTTGCGAAGTGTTACGTATTCCTCGTCTACACTTCAAATGAATGTAAATGCGACACTTCCTTGCAGGGAAATAGCGTTTGCAGATGTCTACGTATCGAAGCAATAGAGTTCAAATGCTTCTTTAAACGAGATACTGCATCTCATATCTATGTTTCATGATAAGATATAATATTCATTGCGAAGTGTTATGTATTCCTCGTCTACACTTCAAATGAATGTGAATGCGATACTTCCTCGCTAGGAAATAGCGTTTGCAGATGTCTACGTATCGTAGCAATAGCTTTCTAATGCTTCTTAAAACGCGATATCGCATCTCATTTCTATGTTTCATGGTAAGATATAATATGATTTGCGAAGTGTTATATATTCCTCGTCTACTCTTCAAATGAATGTAAATGCGATACTTCCCTGCTAGGAAATAGTGTCTGCAGATGTCTAGGTATCGTAGCGATAGAGTTCTAATGCTTCTTAAAACGCGATATCGCATCGCATTTCTATGTTTCATGGTAAGATATAATATGATTTGCGAAGTGTTATGTATTCCTCGTCTACACTTCAAATGAATGTAAATGCGACACTTCCTTGCTAGGAAATAGCGTTTGCAGATGTCTAGGTATCGCAGCAATAGAGTTCAAATGCTTCTTAAAACGAGATATTGCATCTCATATCTATGTTTCATGATAAGATATAATATTCACTGCGAAGTGTTATGCATTCCTCGTCTACGATTCAAATGAATGTAAATGCGACACCTCCTTGCTAGGAAATAGCGTCTGCAGATGTCTAGGTATCGTAGCAATAGAGTTCAAATGCTTCTTAGAACGAGATATTGCATCTCATATCTATGTTTCATGATAAGATATAATATTCATTGCGAAGTGTTATGCATTCCTCGTATACGATTCAAATGAATGTGAATGCGATACTTCCTCGCTAGGAAATAGCGTTTGCAGATGTCTACATATCGTAGCAGTAGCTTTCTAATGCTTCTTAAAACGCGATATCGCATCTCATTTCTATGTTTCATGGTAAGATGTAATATGATTTGCGAAGTGTTATGTATTCCTCGTCTACACTTCGAATGAATGTAAATGCGACACTTCCTTGCAAAGAAATAGCGTTTGCAGATGTCTACGAATCGTAGCAATAGATTCCTAATGCTTCTTAAAACGCGATATCGCATCTCAATTCTATGTTTCATGGTAAGATATAATATGATTTGCGAACTGTTATGCATTCCTCGTCTACACTTCAAATGAATGTAAATGCGAAACATCCTTGCAAGGAAATAGCGTTTGCAGATGTCTACGTATCGTAGCAATAGATTTCTAATGCTTCTTAAAACGCGATATCGCATCTCATTTCTATGTTTCATGGTAAGATATAATATGATTTGCGAAGTGTTATGTATTCCTCGTCTACACTTCAAATGAATGTGAATGCGATACTTCCTCGCTAGGAAATAGCGTTTGCAGATGTCTACGTATCGTAGCATTAGCTTTCTAATGCTTCTTAAAACGCGATATCGCATCTCATTTCTATCTTTCATGGTAAGATATAACATGATTTGCGAAGTGTCATGTATTTCTCGTCTACACATCAAATGAATGTAAATGCGACACTTCCTTGCTAGGAAATAGCGTCTGCAGATGTCTAGGTATCGTAGCAATAGAGTTCAAATGCTTCTTAAAACGAGATATTGCATCTCATATCTATGTTTCATGATAAGATATAATATTCATTGCGAAGTGTTATGTATTCCTCGTCTACACTTCAAATGAATGTGAATGCGATACTTCCTCGCTAGGAAATAGCGTTTGCAGATGTCTACGTATCGTAGCAATAGCTTTCTAATGCTTCTTAAAACGCGATATCGCATCTCATTTCTATGTTTCATGGTAAGATATAATATGATTTGCGAAGTGTTATATATTCCTCGTCTACTCTTCAAATGAATGTAAATGCGATACTTCCCTGCTAGGAAATAGTGTCTGCAGATGTCTAGGTATCGTAGCGATAGAGTTCTAATGCTTCTTAAAACGCGATATCGCATCGCATTTCTATGTTTCATGGTAAGATATAATATGATTTGCGAAGTGTTATGTATTCCTCGTCTACACTTCAAATGAATGTAAATGCGACACTTCCTTGCTAGGAAATAGCGTTTGCAGATGTCTAGGTATCGCAGCAATAGAGTTCAAATGCTTCTTAAAACGAGATATTGCATCTCATATCTATGTTTCATGATAAGATATAATATTCACTGCGAAGTGTTATGCATTCCTCGTCTACGATTCAAATGAATGTAAATGCGACACCTCCTTGCTAGGAAATAGCGTCTGCAGATGTCTAGGTATCGTAGCAATAGAGTTCAAATGCTTCTTAGAACGAGATATTGCATCTCATATCTATGTTTCATGATAAGATATAATATTCATTGCGAAGTGTTATGCATTCCTCGTATACGATTCAAATGAATGTGAATGCGATACTTCCTCGCTAGGAAATAGCGTTTGCAGATGTCTACATATCGTAGCAGTAGCTTTCTAATGCTTCTCAAAACGCGATATCGCATCTCATTTCTATGTTTCATGGTAAGATGTAATATGATTTGCGAAGTGTTATGTATTCCTCGTCTACACTTCGAATGAATGTAAATGCGACACTTCCTTGCAAAGAAATAGCGTTTGCAGATGTCTACGAATCGTAGCAATAGATTCCTAATGCTTCTTAAAACGCGATATCGCATCTCAATTCTATGTTTCATGGTAAGATATAATATGATTTGCGAACTGTTATGCATTCCTCGTCTACACTTCAAATGAATGTAAATGCGAAACTTCCTTGCAAGGAAATAGCGTTTGCAGATGTCTACGTATCGTAGCAATAGATTTCTAATGCTTCTTAAAACGCGATATCGCATCTCATTTCTATGTTTCATGGTAAGATATAATATGATTTGCGAAGTGTTATGTATTCCTCGTCTACACTTCAAATGAATGTGAATGCGATACTTCCTCGCTAGGAAATAGCGTTTGCAGATGTCTACGTATCGTAGCATTAGCTTTCTAATGCTTCTTAAAACGCGATATCGCATCTCATTTCTATCTTTCATGGTAAGATATAACATGATTTGCGAAGTGTCATGTATTTCTCGTCTACACATCAAATGAATGTAAATGCGACACTTCCTTGCTAGGAAATAGCGTCTGCAGATGTCTAGGTATCGTAGCAATAGAGTTCAAATGCTTCTTAAAACGAGATATTGCATCTCATATCTATGTTTCATGATAAGATATAACATTCATTGCGAAGTGTTATGCATTCCTCTTATACGATTCAAATGAATGTGAATGCGATACTTCCTCGCTAGGAAATAGCGTTTGCAGATGTCTACGTATCGTAGCAATAGCTTTCTAATGCTTCTTAAAACGCGATATCGCATCTCATTTCTATGTTTCATGGTAAGATATAATATGATTTGCGAAGTGTCATGTATTCCTCGTCTACACTTCAAATGAATGTAAATGCGACACTTCCTTGCTAGGAAATAGCGTCTGCAGATGTCTAGGTATCGTAGCAATGGAGTTCAAATGCTTCTTGAAACGAGATATTGCATCTCATATCTATGTTTCATGACAAGATATAATATTCATTGCGAAGTGTTAAGCATTCGTCGCCTACGATTCAAATGAATGTAAAGTCGGCACTTCCTTGCAAGGAAATAGCGTTTGCAGATGTCTACGTATCGTAGCAATAGAGTTTTTATGATTCTTAAAACGCGATATCGCATCTCATTTCTATGTTTCATGGTAAGATATAATATGATTTGCGAAGTGTTATGTATTCCTCGTCTACACTTCAAATGAATGTAAATGCGACACATCCTTGCAAGCAAATAGCGTTTGCAGATGTCTACGTATCGAAGCAATAGAGTTCTTATGCTTCTTAAAACACGATATTGCATCTCATTTCTATATTTCACGGTAAGATATAATATGATTTGCGAAGTGTTATGTATTCCTCGTCTACACTCCAAATGATTGTGAATGCGACACTTCCTTGCAAGGAAATAGCGTTTGCAGATGTCTACGTATCGTAGCAATGGAGTTCTTATGATTCTTAAAACGCGATATCGCATCTCAATTCTATGTTTCATGGTAAGATTTAATATGATTTGCGAAGTGTTATGTATTCCTCGTCTACACTTCAAATGAATGTAATTGCGACACTTCCTTGCTAGGAAATAGAGTCTGCAGATGTCTAGGTATCGTAGCGATAGAGTTAGAATGCTTCTTAAAACGCGATATTGCATCTCATATCTATGATTCATGATAAGATATAATATTCATTGCGAAGTGTTATGTATTCCTCGTCTACACTTCAAATGAATGTAAATGCGACACTTCCTTGCAAAGAAATAGTGTTTGCAGATGTCTACGTATCGTAGCAATAGATTCCTAATGCTTCTTAAAACGCGATATCGCATCTCATTTCTATGTTTAATGGTAAGATATAATATGATTTGCGAAGTGTTATGTATTCCTCGTCTACACTTCAAATGAATGTAATTGCGACACTTCCTTGCTCGGAAGTAGTGTCTGCAGATGTCTAGGCATCGTAGCGATAGCGTACTAATGCTTCTTAAAACGCGATATCGCATCTCATTTCTATGTTTCATGGTAAGATATAATATGATTTGCGAAGGGCTATGTATTCCTCGTCTACATTTCAAATGAATGTGAATGCGACATTTCCTCGCTAGGAAATAGCGTTTGCAGATGTCTACGTATCGTAGCAATAGATTTCTAATGCTTCTTAAAACGCGATATCGCATCTCATTTCTATGTTTCATTGTAAGATATAACATGGTTTGCGAAGTGTTATGTATTCCTCGTCTACACTTCAAATGAATGTAAATGCGACACTTCCTTGCAAGCAAATAGCGTTTGCAGATGTCTACGTATCGAAGCAATAGAGTTCTTATGATTCTTAAAACGCGATATCGCATCTCATTTCTATGTTTCATGGTAAGATATAATATTCATTGCGAAGTGTTATGCATTCCTCGTCTACGACTCAAATGAATGTAAATGCGACACTTCCTTGCAAGGAAATAGCGTTTGCAGATGTCTACGTATCGTAGCAATAGATTTCTAATGCTTCTTAAAACGCGATATCGCATCTCATTTCTATGTTTCATGGTAAGATATAACATGATTTGCGAAGTGTTATGTATTCCTCGTCTACACTTCAAATGAATGTGAGTGCGATACTTCCTCGCTAGGAAAAGGCGTTTGCAGATGTCCACGTATCGTAGCAATAGCTTTCTAATGCTTCTTAAAACGCGATATGGCATCTCATTTCTATGTTTCATGGTAAGATATAATATGATTTGCGATGTGTTATGTATTCCTCGTCAACACTTCAAATGAATGCAAATGCGACACTTCCTTGCAAGGAAATAGCGTTTGCAGATGTCTACGTATCGAAGCAATAGCTTTCTAAAGCTTCTTAAAACGCGATATCGCATCTCATTTCTATGTTTCATGGTAAGATATAGTATGATTTGCGAAGTGTCATGTATTCCTCGTCTACACTTCAAATGAATGTAAATGCGACACTTCCTTGCAAGGAAATAGCGTTTGCAGATGTCTACGTATCGTAGCAATAGAGTTTTTATGATTCTTAAAACGCGATATCGCGTCTCATTTCTATGTTTCATGGTAAGATATAATATGATTTGCGAAGTGTTATGTATTCCTCGTCTACACTTCAAATGAATGTGAATGCCACACTTCCTCGCTAGGAAATAGCGTTTGCAGATGTCTACGTATCGTAGCAATGGAGTTCTTATGATTCTTAAAACGCGATATCGCATCTCTATTCTATGTTTCATGGTAAGATATAATATGATTTGCGAAGTGTTATGTATTCCTCGTCTACACTTCAAATGAATGTGAATGCGATACTTCCTCGCTAGGAAATAGCGTTTGCAGATGTCTACGTATCGTAGCATTAGCTTTCTAATGCTTCTTAAAACGCGATATCGCATCTCATTTCTATCTTTCATGGTAAGATATAACATGATTTGCGAAGTGTCATGTATTTCTCGTCTACACTTCAAATGAATGTAAATGCGACACTTCCTTGCTAGGAAATAGCGTCTGCAGATGTCTAGGTATCGTAGCAATAGAGTTCTTATGATCCTTAAAACGCGATATCGCATCGCATTTCTATGTTTCATGGTAAGATATAATATGATTTGCGAAGTGTTATGTATTCCTCGTCTACACTTCAAATGAATGTAAATGCGACACTTCCTTACTAGGAAATAGCGTTTGCAGATGTCTACGTATCGATGCAATAGAGTTCAAATGCCTCTTAAAACGGGATATTGCATCTCATATCTATGTTTCATGATAAGATATAATATTCATTGCGAAGTGTTATGCATTCCTCGTATACAATTCAAATGAATGTGAATGCGATGCTTCCTCGCTAGGAAATAGCGTTTGCAGATGTCTACGTATCGTAGCAATAGAGTTTTTATGATTCTTGAAACGCGATATCGCAACTCATTTCTATGTTTCATGGTAAGATATAATATGATTTGCGAAGTGTCTTGTATTCCTCGTCTACACTTCAAAGGAATGTGAACGCGACACTTCCTCGCTAGGAAATAGCGTTTGCAGATGTCTACGTATCGTAGCAATGGAGTTCTTATGATTCTTAAAACGCGATATCGCATCTCAATTCTATGTTTCATGGTAAGATATAATATGATTTGCGAAGTGTCTTGTATTCCTCGTCTACGATTCAAATGAACGTAAATGCGACACTTCCTTGCAAGGAAATAGCGTTTGCAGATGTCTACGTATCGAAGCAATAGAGATCAAAAGCTTCTTAAATCGAGATATTGCATCTCATTTCTATTTTTCATGGTAAGATATAATATGATTTGCGAAGTGTTATGTATTCCTCGTCTACACTTGAAGTGAAGGTAAATGCGACACTTCCTAGCAAGGAAATAGCGTCTGCAGATGTCTACGTATCGAAGCAATAGAGTTCTAATGCTTCTTAAAACGAGATATTGCATCTCATATCTATGTTTCATGATAAGATATAATATTCATTGCGAAGTGTTATGCATTCCTCGTCTACGATACAAATGAATGTAAATGCGACACTTCCTTGCAAGAAAATAGCGTTTGCAGATGTCTACCTATCGTAGCAATAGAGTTCTAACGCTTCTTAAAACGCGATATCGGATCTCATTTCAATGTTTCATGGTAAAGATATAATATGATTTGCGAAGTATTATGTATTCCTCGTCTACACTTCAAATGAATGTAATTGCGACACTTCCTTGCAAAGAAATAGCGTTTGCAGATGTCTACGTATCGTAGCAATAGATTCCTAATGCTTCTTAAAACGCGATATCGCATCTCATTTCTATGTTTCATGGTAAGATATAATATGATTTGCGAAGTGTTATGTATTCCTCGTCTACACTTCAAATGAATGTAAATGCGACACTTCCTTGCAAAGAAATAGCGTTTGCAGATGTCTACGTATCGTAGCAATAGATTCCTAATGCTTCTTAAAACGCGATATCGCATCTCATTTCTATGTTTCATGGTAAGATATAATATGATTTGCGAAGTGTCATGTATTCCTCGTCTACACTTCAAATGAATGTAAATGCGACACTTCCTTGCAAGCAAATAGCGTTTGCAGATGTCTACGTATCGTAGCAATGGAGTTCTTATGATTCTTAAAACGCAATATCGCATCTCAATTCTATGTTTCATGGTAAGATATAATATGATTTGCGAAGTGTTATGCATTCCTCGTCTACACTTCAAATGAATGTAAATGCGAAACTTCCTTGCAAGGAAATAGCGTTTGCAGATGTCTACGTATCGTAGCAATAGATTTCTAATGCTGCTTAAAACGCGATATCGCATCTCATTTCTATGTTTCATGGTAAGATATAATATGATTTGCGAAGTGTTATGTATTCCTCGTCAACACTTCAAATGAATGCAAATGCGACACTTCCTTGCAAGGAAATAGCGTTTGCAGATGTCTACGTATCGAAGCAATAGAGATCAAATGCTTCTTAAATCGAGATATTGCATCTCATTTCTATTATTCATGGTAAGATATAATATGATTTTGCGAAGTGTTATGTATTCCTCGTCTACACTTGAGGTGAATGTAATGCGACACTTCCTAGCAAGGAAATAGCGTTTGCAGATGTCTATGTATCGAAGCAATAGAGTTCTAATGCTTCTTAAAACGAGATATTGCATCTCATATCTATGTTTCATGATAAGATATAATATTCATTGCGAAGTGTTATGCATTCCTCGTCTACGATACAAATGAATGTAAATGCGACACTTCCTTGCAAGGAAATAGCGTTTACAGATGTGTACGTATCGTAGCAATAGATTCCTAATGCTTCTTAAAACGCGATATCGCATCTCATTTTCTATGTTTCATGGTAAGATATAACATGATTTGCGAAGTGTTATGTATTCCTCGTCTACACTTCAAATGAATGTAAATGCGACACTTCCTTGCAAGCAAATAGCGTTTGCAGATGTCTACGTATCGAAGCAATAGAGTTCTTATGATTCTTAAAACGCGATATCGCATCTCATTTCTATGTTTCATGGTAAGATATAATATTCATTGCGAAGTGTTATGCATTCCTCGTCTACGACTCAATGAATGTAAATGCGACACTTCCTTGCAAGGAAATAGCGTTTGCAGATGTCTACGTATCGTAGCAATGGAGTTCTTATGATTCTTAAAACGCGATATCGCATCTCTATTCTATGTTTCATGGTAAGATATAATATGATTTGCGAAGTGTTATGTATTCCTCGTCTACACTTCAAATGAATGTGAATGCGATACTTCCTCGCTAGGAAATAGCGTTTGCAGATGTCTACGTATCGTAGCATTAGCTTTCTAATGCTTCTTAAAACGCGATATCGCATCTCATTTCTATCTTTCATGGTAAGATATAACATGATTTGCGAAGTGTCATGTATTTCTCGTCTACACTTCAAATGAATGTAAATGCGACACTTCCTTGCTAGGAAATAGCGTCTGCAGATGTCTAGGTATCGTAGCAATAGAGTTCTTATGATCCTTAAAACGCGATATCGCATCGCATTTCTATGTTTCATGGTAAGATATAATATGATTTGCGAAGTGTTATGTATTCCTCGTCTACACTTCAAATGAATGTAAATGCGGCACTTCTTACTAGGAAATAGCGTTTTGCAGATGTCTACGTATCGAAGCAATAGAGTTCAAATGCTTCTTAAAACGGGATATTGCATCTCATATCTATGTTTCATGATAAGATATAATATTCATTGCGAAGTGTTATGCATTCCTCGTATACGATTCAAATGAATGTGAATGCGATGCTTCCTCGCTAGGAAATAGCGTTTGCAGATGTCTACGTATCGTAGCAATAGAGTTTTTATGATTCTTAAAACGCGATATCGCATCTCATTTCTATGTTTCATGGTAAGATATAATATGATTTGCGAAGTGTCTTGTATTCCTCGTCTACACTTCAAAGGAATGTGAACGCGACACTTCCTCGCTAGGAAATAGCGTTTGCAGATGTCTACGTATCGAAGCAATAGAGATCAAAGCTTCTTAAATCGAGATATTGCATCTCATTTCTATTTTTCATGGTAAGATATAATATGATTTGCGAAGTGTTATGTATTCCTCGTCTACACTTGAAGTGAAGGTAAATGCGACACTTCCTAGCAAGGAAATAGCGTCTGCAGATGTCTACGTATCGAAGCAATAGAGTTCTAATGCTTCTTAAAACGAGATATTGCATCTCATATCTATGTTTCATGATAAGATATAATATTCATTGCGAAGTGTTATGCATTCCTCGTCTACGATACAAATGAATTTAAATGCGACACTTCCTTGCAAGGAAATAGCGTTTGCAGATGTTTACCTATCGTAGCAATAGAGTTCTAATGCTTCTTAAAACGCGATATCGCATCTCATTTCAATGTTTCATGGTAAGATATAATATGATTTGCGAAGTGTTATGTATTCCTCGTCTACACTTCAAATGAATGTAATTGCGACACTTCCTTGCAAAGAAATAGCGTTTGCAGATGTCTACGTATCGTAGCAATAGATTCCTAATGCTTCTTAAAACGCGATATCGCATCTCATTTCTATGTTCATGGTAAGATATAATATGATTTGCGAAGTGTCATGTATTCCTCGTCTACACTTGAAGTGAATGTAAATGCGACACTTCCTAGCAAGGAAATAGCGTTTGCAGATGTCTACGTATCGAAGCAATAGAGTTCAAATGCTTCTTAAAACGAGATATTGCATCTCATATCTATGTTTCATGATAAGATATAATATTCATTGCGAAGTGTTATGCATTCCTCGTCTACGATACAAATGAATGTAAATGCGACACTTCCTTGCAAGGAAATAGCGTTTGCAGATGTCTACGTATCGTAGCAATAGAGTTTTTATGATTCTTAAAACTCGATATCGCATCTCATTTCTATATTTCATGGTAAGATATAATATGATTTGCGAAGTGTTATGTATTCCTCGTCTACACTCCAAATGATTGTGAATGCGACACTTCCACGCTAGGAAATAGCGTTTGCAGATGTCTAGGTATCGTAGCAATAGTGTTCTTATGATCCCTTAAAACGCGATATCGCATCGCATTTCTATGTTTCATGGTAAGATATAATATGATTTGCGAAGTGTTATGTATTCCTCGTCTACACTTCAAATGAATGTGAATGCCACACTTCCTCGCTAGGAAATAGCGTTGGCAGATGTCTACGTATCGTAGCAATAGAATTTTTATGATTCTTAAAACGCGATATCGCATCTCATTTCTATGTTTCATGGTGAGATATAATATGATTTGTGAAGTCTCTTGTATTCCTCGTCTACTCCTCAAAGGACTGTGAACGCGACACTTCCTCGCTAGGAGATAGCGTTTGCAGATGTCTACGTATCGTAGCAATGGAGTTCTTATGATTCTTAAAAAGCGATATCGCATCACAATTCTATGTTTCATGGTAAGATATAATATGATTTGCGAAGTGTCTTGTATTCCTCGTCTACGATTCAAATGAACGTAAATGCGACACTTCCTTGCAAGGAAATAGCGTTTGCAGATGTCTACGTATCGAAGCAATAGGGATCAAATGCTTCTTAAATCGAGATATTGCATCTCATTTCTATGCTTCATGGTAAGATATAATATGATTTGCGAAGTGTTATGTATTCCTCGTCTACACTTGAAGTGAATGTAAATGCGACACTTCCTAGCAAGGAAATAGCGTTTGCAGATGTCTACGTATCGAAGCAATAGAGTTCAAATGCTTCTTAAACGAGATATTGCATCTCATATCTATGTTTCATGATAAGATATAATATCATTGCGAAGTGTTATGCATTCCTCGTCTACGATACAAATGAATGTAAATGCGACACTTCCTTGCAAGGAAATAGCGTTTACAGATGTCTACCTATCGTAGCAATAGGGTTCTAATGCTTCTTAAAACGCGATATCGCATCTCATTTCTATGTTTCATGGTAAGATATAATATGATTTGCGAAGTGTTATGTATTCCTCGTCTACACTTCAAATGAATGTGAGTGCGATACTTCCTCGCTAGGAAATAGCGTTTGCAGATGTCTACGTATCGTAGCAATAGCTTTCTAATGCTTCTTAAAACGCGATATGGCATCTCATTTCTATGTTTCATGGTAAGATATAATATGATTTGCGAAGTGTCATGTATTCCTCGTCTACACTTCAAATGAATGTAAATGCGACACTTCCTTGCAAGCAAATAGCGTTTGCAGATGTCTACGTATCGAAGCAATAGAGTTCTTATGATTCTTAAAACGCGATATCGCATCTCATTTCTATGTTTCATGGTAAGATATAATATTCATTGCGAAGTGTTATGCATTCCTCGTCTACGATTCAAATGAATGTAAATGCGACACTTCCTTGCAAGGAAATAGCGTTTGCAGATGTCTACGTATCGTAGCAATAGAGTTTTTATGATTCTTAAAACTCGATATCGCATCTCATTTCTATATTTCATGGTAAGATATAATATGATTTGCGAAGTGTTATGTATTCCTCGTCTACACTCCAAATGATTGTGAATGCGACACTTCCACGCTAGGAAATAGCGTTTGCAGATGTCTACGTATCGTAGCAATAGAGTTCTTATGATTCTTAAAACGCGATATCGCATCTCATTTCTATATTTCACGGTAAGATATAATATGATTTGCGAAGTGTTATGTATTCCTCGTCTACACTTCAAATGAATGTGAATGCGATACTTCCTCGCTAGGAAATAGCGTTTGCAGATGTCTAGGTATCGTAGCAATAGAGTTCTTATGATCCTTAAAACGCGATATCGCATCGCATTTCTATGTTTCATGGTAAGATATAATACGATTTGCGAAGTGTTATGTATTCCTCTTCTACACTTCAAATGAATGTAAATGCGAAACTTCCTTGCAAGGAAATAGCGTTTGCAGATGTCTAGGTATCGTAGCAATAGATTTCTAATGCTTCTTAAAACGCGATATCGCATCTCATTTCTATGTTTCATGGTAAGATATAATATGATTTGCGAAGTGTTATGTATTCCTCGTCTACACTTCAAATGAATGTGAATGCGATACTTCCTCGCTAGGAAATAGCGTTTGCAGATGTCTACGTATCGTAGCAGTAGCTTTCCAATGCTTCTTAAAACGCGATATCGCATCTCATTTCTATGTTTCATGGTAAGATATAATATGATTTGCGAAGTGTTATGTATTCCTCGTCTACACTTCAAGTGAATGTAAATGCGACACTTCCTAGCAAGGAAATAGCGTTTGCAGATGTCTACGTATCGAAGCAATAGAGTTCAAATGCTTCTTAAAACGAGATATTGCATCTCATATCTATGTTTCATGATAAGATATAATATCCATTGCGAAGTGTTATGCACTCCTCGTCTACGATTCAAATGAATGTAAATGCGACACTTCCTTGCAAGGAAATAGCGTTTACAGGTGTCTACCTATCGTAGCAATAGAGTTCTGATGCTTCCTAAAACGCGATATCTATCGCATCTCATTTCTATGTTTCATGGTAAGATATAATATGATTTGCGAAGTGTTATGTATTCCTCGTCTACACTTCAAATGAATGTAAATGCGACACTTCCTTGCAAGGAAATAGCGTTTGCAGATGTCTACGTATCGTAGCAATAGAGTTTTTATGATTCTTAAAACGCGATATCGCATCTCATTTCTATGTTTCATGGTAAGATATAACATGATTTGCGAAGTGTTATGTATTCCTCGTCTACACTTCAAATGAATGTGAACGCGACACTTCCTCGCTAGGAAATAGCGTTTGCAGATGTCTACGTATCGTAGCAATGGAGTTCTTATGATTCTTAAAAAGCGATATCGCATCTCAATTCTATGTTTCATGGTAAGATATAATATGATTTGCGAAGTGTCTTGTATTCCTCGTCTACGATTCAAATGAACGTAAATGCGACACTTCCTTGCAAGGAAATAGCGTTTGCAGATGTCTACGTATCGAAGCAATAGGGATCAAATGCTTCTTAAATCGAGATATTGCATCTCATTTCTATGCTTCATGGTAAGATATAATATGATTTGCGAAGTGTTATGTATTCCTCGTCTACACTTGAAGTGAATGTAAATGCGACACTTCCTAGCAAGGAAATAGCGTTTGCAGATGTCTACGTATCGAAGCAATAGAGTTCAAATGCTTCTTAAAACGAGATATTGCATCTCATATCTATGTTTCATGATAAGATATAATATTCATTGCGAAGTGTTATGCATTCCTCGTCTACGATACAAATGAATGTAAATGCGACACTTCCTTGCAAGGAAATAGCGTTTACAGATGTCTACCTATCGTAGCAATAGGGTTCTAATGCTTCTTAAAACGCGATATCGCATCTCATTTCTATGTTTCATGGTAAGATATAATATGATTTGCGAAGTGTTATGTATTCCTCGTCTACACTTCAAATGAATGTGAGTGCGATACTTCCTCGCTAGGAAATAGCGTTTGCAGATGTCTACGTATCGTAGCAATAGCTTTCTAATGCTTCTTAAAACGCGATATGGCATCTCATTTCTATGTTTCATGGTAAGATATAATATGATTTGCGAAGTGTCATGTATTCCTCGTCTACACTTCAAATGAATGTAAATGCGACACTTCCTTGCAAGCAAATAGCGTTTGCAGATGTCTACGTATCGAAGCAATAGAGTTCTTATGATTCTTAAAACGCGATATCGCATCTCATTTCTATGTTTCATGGTAAGATATAATATTCATTGCGAAGTGTTATGCATTCCTCGTCTACGATTCAAATGAATGTAAATGCGACACTTCCTTGCAAGGAAATAGCGTTTGCAGATGTCTACGTATCGTAGCAATAGAGTTTTTATGATTCTTAAAACTCGATATCGCATCTCATTTCTATATTTCATGGTAAGATATGATATGATTTGCGAAGTGTTATGTATTCCTCGTCTACACTCCAAATGATTGTGAATGCGACACTTCCACGCTAGGAAATAGCGTTTGCAGATGTCTACGTATCGTAGCAATAGAGTTCTTATAATTCTTAAAACGCGATATCGCATCTCATTTCTATATTTCACGGTAAGATATAATATGATTTGCGAAGTGTTATGTATTCTATCGTCTACACTTCAAATGAATGTGAATGCGATACTTCCTCGCTAGGAAATAGCGTTTGCAGATGTCTAGGTATCGTAGCAATAAAGTTCTTATGATCCTTAAAACGCGATATCGCATCGCATTTCTATGTTTCATGGTAAGATATAATATGATTTGCGAAGTGTTATGTATTCCTCGTCTACACTTCAAATGAATGTAAATGCGAAACTTCCTTGCAAGGAAATAGCGTTTGCAGATGTCTAGGTATCGTAGCAATAGATTTCTAATGCTTCTTAAAACGCGATATCGCATCTCATTTCTATGTTTCATGGTAAGATATAATATGATTTGCGAAGTGTTATGTATTCCTCGTCTACACTTCAAATGAATGTGAATGCGATACTTCCTCGCTAGGAAATAGCGTTTGCAGATGTCTACGTATCGTAGCAGTAGCTTTCCAATGCTTCTTAAAACGCGATATCGCATCTCATTTCTATGTTTCATGGTAAGATATAATATGATTTGCGAAGTATTATGTATTCCTCGTCTACACTTCAAGTGAATGTAAATGCGACACTTCCTAGCAAGGAAATAGCGTTTGCAGATGTCTACGTATCGAAGCAATAGAGTTCAAATGCTTCTTAAAACGAGATATTGCATCTCATATCTATGTTTCATGATAAGATATAATATCCATTGCGAAGTGTTATGCACTCCTCGTCTACGATTCAAATGAATGTAAATGCGACACTTCCTTGCAAGGAAATAGCGTTTACAGGTGTCTACCTATCGTAGCAATAGAGTTCTAATGCTTCCTAAAACGCGATATCGCATCTCATTTCTATGTTTCATGGTAAGATATAATATGATTTGCGAAGTGTCATGTATTCCTCGTCTACACTTGAAGTGAATGTAAATGCGACACTTCCTAGCAAGGAAATAGCGTTTGCAGATGTCTACGTATCGAAGCAATAGAGTTCAAATGCTTCTTAAAACGAGATATTGCATCTCATATCTATGTTTCATGATAAGATATAATATTCATTGCGAAGTGTTATGCATTCCTCGTCTACGATACAAATGAATGTAAATGCGACACTTCCTTGCAAGGAAATAGCGTTTGCAGATGTCTACGTATCGTAGCAATAGAGTTTTTATGATTCTTAAAACTCGATATCGCATCTCATTTCTATATTTCATGGTAAGATATAATATGATTTGCGAAGTGTTATGTATTCCTCGTCTACACTCCAAATGATTGTGAATGCGACACTTCCACGCTAGGAAATAGCGTTTGCAGATGTCTAGGTATCGTAGCAATAGTGTTCTTATGATCCTTAAAACGCGATATCGCATCGCATTTCTATGTTTCATGGTAAGATATAATATGATTTGCGAAGTGTTATGTATTCCTCGTCTACACTTCAAATGAATGTGAATGCCACACTTCCTCGCTAGGAAATAGCGTTGGCAGATGTCTACGTATCGTAGCAATAGAATTTTTATGATTCTTAAAACGCGATATCGCATCTCATTTCTATGTTTCATGGTGAGATATAATATGATTTGTGAAGTCTCTTGTATTCCTCGTCTACTCCTCAAAGGACTGTGAACGCGACACTTCCTCGCTAGGAGATAGCGTTTGCAGATGTCTACGTATCGTAGCAATGGAGTTCTTATGATTCTTAAAAAGCGATATCGCATCACAATTCTATGTTTCATGGTAAGATATAATATGATTTGCGAAGTGTCTTGTATTCCTCGTCTACGATTCAAATGAACGTAAATGCGACACTTCCTTGCAAGGAAATAGCGTTTGCAGATGTCTACGTATCGAAGCAATAGGGATCAAATGCTTCTTAAATCGAGATATTGCATCTCATTTCTATGCTTCATGGTAAGATATAATATGATTTGCGAAGTGTCATGTATTCCTCGTCTACACTTGAAGTGAATGTAAATGCGACACTTCCTAGCAAGGAAATAGCGTTTGCAGATGTCTACGTATCGAAGCAATAGAGTTCAAATGCTTCTTAAAACGAGATATTGCATCTCATATCTATGTTTCATGATAAGATATAATATTCATTGCGAAGTGTTATGCATTCCTCGTCTACGATACAAATGAATGTAAATGCGACACTTCCTTGCAAGGAAATAGCGTTTACAGATGTCTACCTATCGTAGCAATAGGGTTCTAATGCTTCTTAAAACGCGATATCGCATCTCATTTCTATGTTTCATGGTAAGATATAATATGATTTGCGAAGTGTTATGTATTCCTCGTCTACACTTCAAATGAATGTGAGTGCGATACTTCCTCGCTAGGAAATAGCGTTTGCAGATGTCTACGTATCGTAGCAATAGCTTTCTAATGCTTCTTAAAACGCGATATGGCATCTCATTTCTATGTTTCATGGTAAGATATAATATGATTTGCGAAGTGTCATGTATTCCTCGTCTACACTTCAAATGAATGTAAATGCGACACTTCCTTGCAAGCAAATAGCGTTTGCAGATGTCTACGTATCGAAGCAATAGAGTTCTTATGATTCTTAAAACGCGATATCGCATCTCATTTCTATGTTTCATGGTAAGATATAATATTCATTGCGAAGTGTTATGCATTCCTCGTCTACGATTCAAATGAATGTAAATGCGACACTTCCTTGCAAGGAAATAGCGTTTGCAGATGTCTACGTATCGTAGCAATAGAGTTTTTATGATTCTTAAAACTCGATATCGCATCTCATTTCTATATTTCATGGTAAGATATAATATGATTTGCGAAGTGTTATGTATTCCTCGTCTACACTCCAAATGATTGTGAATGCGACACTTCCACGCTAGGAAATAGCGTTTGCAGATGTCTACGTATCGTAGCAATAGAGTTCTTATGATTCTTAAAACGCGATATCGCATCTCATTTCTATATTTCACGGTAAGATATAATATGATTTGCGAAGTGTTATGTATTCCTCGTCTACACTTCAAATGAATGTGAATGCGATACTTCCTCGCTAGGAAATAGCGTTTGCAGATGTCTAGGTATCGTAGCAATAGAGTTCTTATGATCCTTAAAACGCGATATCGCATCGCATTTCTATGTTTCATGGTAAGATATAATACGATTTGCGAAGTGTTATGTATTCCTCTTCTACACTTCAAATGAATGTAAATGCGAAACTTCCTTGCAAGGAAATAGCGTTTGCAGATGTCTAGGTATCGTAGCAATAGATTTCTAATGCTTCTTAAAACGCGATATCGCATCTCATTTCTATGTTTCATGGTAAGATATAATATGATTTGCGAAGTGTTATGTATTCCTCGTCTACACTTCAAATGAATGTGAATGCGATACTTCCTCGCTAGGAAATAGCGTTTGCAGATGTCTACGTATCGTAGCAGTAGCTTTCCAATGCTTCTTAAAACGCGATATCGCATCTCATTTCTATGTTTCATGGTAAGATATAATATGATTTGCGAAGTGTTATGTATTCCTCGTCTACACTTCAAGTGAATGTAAATGCGACACTTCCTAGCAAGGAAATAGCGTTTGCAGATGTCTACGTATCGAAGCAATAGAGTTCAAATGCTTCTTAAAACGAGATATTGCATCTCATATCTATGTTTCATGATAAGATATAATATCCATTGCGAAGTGTTATGCACTCCTCGTCTACGATTCAAATGAATGTAAATGCGACACTTCCTTGCAAGGAAATAGCGTTTACAGGTGTCTACCTATCGTAGCAATAGAGTTCTGATGCTTCCTAAAACGCGATATCGCATCTCATTTCTATGTTTCATGGTAAGATATAATATGATTTGCGAAGTGTTATGTATTCCTCGTCTACACTTCAAATGAATGTAAATGCGACACTTCCTTGCAAAGAAATAGCGTTTGCAGATGTCTACGTAACGTAGCAATAGATTCCTAATGCTTCTTAAAACGCGATATCGCATCTCATTTCTATGTTTCATGGTAAGATATAGTATGATTTGCGAAGTGTCATGTATTCCTCGTCTACACTTCAAATGAATGTAAATGCGACACTTCCTTGCAAGGAAATAGCGTTTGCAGATGTCTACGTATCGTAGCAATAGAGTTTTTATGATTCTTAAAACGCGATATCGCATCTCATTTCTATGTTTCATGGTAAGATATAACATGATTTGCGAAGTGTTATGTATTCCTCGTCTACACTTCAAATGAATGTGAACGCGACACTTCCTCGCTAGGAAATAGCGTTTGCAGATGTCTACGTATCGTAGCAATGGAGTTCTTATGATTCTTAAAAAGCGATATCGCATCTCAATTCTATGTTTCATGGTAAGATATAATATGATTTGCGAAGTGTCTTGTATTCCTCGTCTACGATTCAAATGAACGTAAATGCGACACTTCCTTGCAAGGAAATAGCGTTTGCAGATGTCTACGTATCGAAGCAATAGGGATCAAATGCTTCTTAAATCGAGATATTGCATCTCATTTCTATGCTTCATGGTAAGATATAATATGATTTGCGAAGTGTTATGTATTCCTCGTCTACACTTCAAATGAATGTGAGTGCGATACTTCCTCGCTAGGAAATAGCGTTTGCAGATGTCTACGTATCGTAGCAATAGCTTTCTAATGCTTCTTAAAACGCGATATTGCATCTCATATCTATGTTTCATGATAAGATATAATATTCATTGCGAAGTGTTATGCATTCCTCGTCTACGATACAAATGAATGTAAATGCGACACTTCCTTGCAAGGAAATAGCGTTTACAGATGTCTACCTATCGTAGCAATAGGGTTCTAATGCTTCTTAAAACGCGATATCGCATCTCATTTCTATGTTTCATGGTAAGATATAATATGATTTGCGAAGTGTTATGTATTCCTCGTCTACACTTCAAATGAATGTGAGTGCGATACTTCCTCGCTAGGAAATAGCGTTTGCAGATGTCTACGTATCGTAGCAATAGCTTTCTAATGCTTCTTAAAACGCGATATGGCATCTCATTTCTATGTTTCATGGTAAGATATAATATGATTTGCGAAGTGTCATGTATTCCTCGTCTACACTTCAAATGAATGTAAATGCGACACTTCCTTGCAAAGAAATAGCGTTTGCAGATGTCTACGTATCGTAGCAATAGATTCCTAAAGCTTCTTAAAACGCGATATCGCATCTCATTTCTATGTTTCATGGTAAGATATAACATGATTTGCGAAGTGTTATGTATTCCTCGTCTACACTTCAAATGAATGTGAATGCGATACTTCCTCGCTAGGAAATAGCGTTTGCAGATGTCTACGTATCGTAGCAATAGCTTTCTAATGCTTCTTAAAACGCGATATCGCATCTCATTTCTATGTTTCATGGTAAGATATAATATGATTTGCGAAGTGTTATGCATTCCTCGTCTACACTTCAAATGAATGTAAATGCGAAACTTCCTTGCAAGGAAATAGCGTTTGCAGATGTCTACGTATCGTAGCAATAGATTTCTAATGCTTCTTAAAACGCGATATCGCATCTCATTTCTATGATTCATGGTAAGATATAATATGATTCGCGAAGTGTTATGTATTCCTCGTCAACACTTCAAATGAATGCAAATGCGACACTTCCTTGCAAGGAAATAGCGTTTGCAGATGTCTATGTATCGAAGCAATAGCTTTCTAAAGCTTCTTAAAACGCGATATCGCATCTCATTTCTATGTTTCATGGTAAGATATAGTATGATTTGCGAAGTGTCATGTATTCCTCGTCTACACTTCAAATGAATGTAAATGCGACACTTCCTTGCAGGGAAATAGCGTTTGCAGATGTCTACGTATCGTAGCAATAGAGTTTTTATGATTCTTAAAACGCGATATCGCATCTCATTTCTATGTTTCATGGTAAGATATAATATGATTTGCGTAGTGTTATGTATTCCTCGTCTACACTTCAAATGAATGTGAATGCCACACTTCCTCGCTAGGAAATAGCGTTTGCAGATGTCTACGTATCGTAGCAATAGAGTTTTTATGATTCTTAAAACGCGTTATCGCATCTCATTTCTATGTTTCATGGTAAGATATAATATGATTTGCGAAGTCTCTTGTATTCCTCGTCTACACTTCAAAGGAATGTGAACGCGACACTTCCTCGCTAGGAAATAGCGTTTGCAGATGTCTACGTATCGTAGCAATGGAGTTCTTATGATTCTTAAAACGCGATATCGCATCTCAATTCTATGTTTCATGGTAAGATATAATATGATTTGCGAAGTGTCATGTATTCCTCGTCTACGATTCAAATGAACGTAAATGCGACACTTCCTTGCATGGAAATAGCGTTTGCAGATGTCTACGTATCGAAGCAATAGAGATCAAATGCTTCTTAAATCGAGATATTGCATCTCATTTCTATGTTTCATGGTAAGATATAATATTCTTTGCGAAGTGTTATGCATTCCTCGTCTACGATTCAAATGAATGTAAATGCGACACTTCCTTGCAAGGAAATAGCGTTTGCAGATGTCTACGTATCGTAGCAATAGAGTTTTTATGATTCTTAAAACTCGATATCGCATCTCATTTCTATATTTCATGGTAAGATATAATATGATTTGCGAAGTGTTATGTATTCCTCGTCTACACTCCAAATGATTGTGAATGCGACACTTCCTTGCAAGGAAATAGCGTTTGCAGATGTCTACGTATCGTAGCAATGGCGTTCTTATGATTCTCAAAACGCAATATCGCATCTCAATTCTATGTTTCATGGTAAGATATAATATGATTTGCGAAGTGTTATGCATTCCTCGTCTACACTTCAAATGAATGTAAATGCGAAACTTCCTTGCAAGGAAATAGCGTTTGCAGATGTCTACGTATCGTAGCAATAGATTTCTAATGCTGCTTAAAACGCGATATCGCATCTCATTTCTATGTTTCATGGTAAGATATAATATGATTTGCGAAGTGTTTTGTATTCCTCGTCAACACTTCAAATGAATGCAAATGCGACACTTCCTTGCAAGGAAATAGCGTTTGCAGATGTCTACGTATCGAAGCAATAGAGATCAAATGCTTCTTAAATCGAGATATTGCATCTCATTTCTATTTTTCATGGTAAGATATAATATGATTTGCGAAGTGTTATGTATTCCTCGTCTACACTTGAAGTGAATGTAAATACGACACTTCCTAGCAAGGAAATAGCGTTTGCAGATGTCTACGTATCGAAGCAATAGAGTTCTAATGCTTCTTAAAACGAGATATTGCATCTCATATCTATGTTTCATGATAAGATATAATATTCATTGCGAAGTGTTATGCATTCCTCGTCTACGATACAAATGAATGTAAATGCGACACTTCCTTGCAAGGAAATAGCGTTTACAGATGTCTACCTTTCGTAGCAATAGCGTTCTAATGCTTCTTAAAACGCGATATCGCATCTCATTTCTATGTTTCATGGTAAGATATAATATGATTTGCGAAGTGTTATGTATTCCTCGTCTACACTTCAAATGAATGTAAATGCGACACTTCCTTGCAAAGAAATAGCGTTTGCAGATGTCTACGTATCGTAGCAATAGATTCCTAATGCTTCTTAAAACGCGATATCGCATCTCATTTCTATGTTTCATGGTAAGATATAACATGATTTGCGAAGTGTTATGTATTCCTCGTCTACACTTCAAATGAATGTGAGTGCGATACTTCCTCGCTAGGAAATAGCGTTTGCAGATGTCCACGTATCGTAGCAATAGCTTTCTAATGCTTCTTAAAACGCGATATGGCATCTCATTTCTATGTTTCATGGTAAGATATAATATGATTTGCGATGTGTCATGTATTCCTCGTCTACACTTCAAATGAATGTAAATGCGACACTTCCTTGCAAGCAAATAGCGTTTGCAGATGTCTACGTATCGAAGCAATAGAGTTCTTATGATTCTTAAAACGCGATATCGCATCTCATTTCTATGTTTCATGGTAAGATATAATATTCATTGCGAAGTGTTATGCATTCCTCGTCTACGACTCAAATGAATGTAAATGCGACACTTCCTTGCAAGGAAATAGCGTTTGCAGATGTCTACGTATCGTAGCAATAGAGTTTTTATGATTCTTAAAACTCGATATCGCATCTCATTTCTATATTTCATGGTAAGATATAATATGATTTGCGAAGTGTTATGTATTCCTCGTCTACACTCCAAATGATTGTGAATGCGTCACTTCCTTGCAAGGAAATAGCGTTTGCAGATGTCTACGTATCGTAGCAATGGAGTTCTTATGATTCTTAAAACGCGATATCGCATCTCAATTCTATGTTTCATGGTAAGATATAATATGATTTGCGAAGTGTTATGCATTCCTCGTCTACACTTCAAATGAATGTAAATGCGAAACTTCCTTGCAAGGAAATAGCGTTTGCAGATGTCTACGTATCGTAGCAATAGATTTCTAATGCTTCTTAAAACGCGATATCGCATCTCATTTCTATGTTTCATGGTATGATATAATATGATTTGCGAAGTGTTATGTATTCCTCGTCAACACTTCAAATGAATGCAAATGCGACACTTCCTTGCAAGGAAATAGCGTTTGCAGATGTCTACGTATCGAAGCAATAGCTTTCTAAAGCTTCTTAAAACGCGATATCGCATCTCATTTCTAAGTTTCATGGTAAGATATAATATGATTTGCGAAGTGTCATGTATTCCTCGTCTACACTTCAAATGAATGTAAATGCGACACTTCCTTGCAAGGAAATAGCGTTTGCAGATGTCTACGTATCGTAGCAATAGAGTTTTTATGATTCTTAAAACGCGATATTGCATCTCATATCTATGTTTCATGATAAGATATAATATTCATTGCTAAGTGTTATGCATTCCTCGTCTACGATTCAAATGAATGTAAATGCGACACTTCCTTGCAAGGAAATAGCGTTTACAAATGTCTACCTATCGTAGCAATAGAGTTCTAATGCTTCTTAAAACGCGATATCGCATCTCATTTCTATGTTTCATGGTAAGATATAACATGATTTGCGAAGTGTTATGTATTCCTCGTCTACACTTCAAATGAATGTGAGTGCGATACTTCCTCGCTAGGAAATAGCTTTTGCAGATGTCTACGTATCGTAGCAATAGCATTCTAATGCTTCTTAAAATGCGATATGGCATCTCATTTCTATGCTTCATGGTAAGATATAATATGATTTGCGAAGTGTCATGTATTCCTCGTCTACACTTCAAATGAACGTAAATGTGACACTTCCTTGCTACGAAATAACGTTTGCAGATGTCTAGGTATCATAGCAATAGAGTTCAAATGCTTCCTGAAACGAGATATTGCATCTCATATCTATGATTCATGATAAGATATAATATTCATTGCGAAGTGTTATGCATTCCTCGTATACGATTCAAATGAATGCAAATGCGATACTTCCTAGCAAGGAAATAGCGTTTGCAGATGTCTACGTATCGAAGCAATAGAGATCAGATGCTTCTTAAATCGAGATATTGCATCTCATTTCTATGTTTCATGGTAAGATATAATATGATTTGCGAAGTATTATGTATTCCTCGTCTACACTTGAAGTGAATGTAAATGCGACACTTCCTAGCAAGGAAATAGCGTTTGCAGATGTCTACGTATCGAAGCAATAGAGTTCAAATGCTTCTTAAAACGAGATATTGCATCTCATATCTATGTTTTATGATAAGATATAATATTCATTGCGAAGTGTTATGCATTCCTCGTCTACGATTCAAATGATTGTAAATACGACACTTCCTTGCAAGGAAATAGCGTTTGCAGATGTCTACGTATCGTAGCAATAGAGTTCTTATGATTCTTAAAACGCGATATCGCATCTCATTTCTATGTTTCATGGTAAGATATAACATGATTTGCGAAGTGTTATGTATTCCTCGTCTACACTTCAAATGAATGTGAGTGCGATACTTCCTCGCTAGGAAATAGCGTTTGCAGATGTCTACGTATCGTAGCAATAGCTTTCTAATGCTTCTTAAAACGCGATATGGCATCTCATTTCTATGTTTCATGGTAAGATATAATATGATTTGCGAAGTGTCATGTATTCCTCGTCTACACTTCAAATGAATGTAAATGCGACACTTCCTTGCAAGCAAATAGCGTTTGCAGATGTCTACGTATCGAAGCAATAGAGTTCTTATGATTCTTAAAACGCGATATCGCATCTCATTTCTATGTTTCATGGTAAGATATAATATTCATTGCGAAGTGTTATGCATTCCTCGTCTACGATTCAAATGAATGTAAATGCGACACTTCCTTGCAAGGAAATAGCGTTTGCAGATGTCTACGTATCGTAGCAATAGAGTTTTTATGATTCTTAAAACTCGATATCGCATCTCATTTCTATATTTCATGGTAAGATATAATATGATTTGCGAAGTGTTATGTATTCCTCGTCTACACTCCAAATGATTGTGAATGCGACACTTCCACGCTAGGAAATAGCGTTTGCAGATGTCTACGTATCGTAGCAATAGAGTTCTTATGATTCTTAAAACGCGATATCGCATCTCATTTCTATATTTCACGGTAAGATATAATATGATTTGCGAAGTGTTATGTATTCCTCGTCTACACTTCAAATGAATGTGAATGCGATACTTCCTCGCTAGGAAATAGCGTTTGCAGATGTCTAGGTATCGTAGCAATAGAGTTCTTATGATCCTTAAAACGCGATATCGCATCGCATTTCTATGTTTCATGGTAAGATATAATACGATTTGCGAAGTGTTATGTATTCCTCGTCTACACTTCAAATGAATGTAAATGCGAAACTTCCTTGCAAGGAAATAGCGTTTGCAGATGTCTAGGTATCGTAGCAATAGATTTCTAATGCTTCTTAAAACGCGATATCGCATCTCATTTCTATGTTTCATGGTAAGATATAATATGATTTGCGAAGTGTTATGTATTCCTCGTCTACACTTCAAATGAATGTGAATGCGATACTTCCTCGCTAGGAAATAGCGTTTGCAGATGTCTACGTATCGTAGCAGTAGCTTTCCAATGCTTCTTAAAACGCGATATCGCATCTCATTTCTATGTTTCATGGTAAGATATAATATGATTTGCGAAGTGTTATGTATTCCTCGTCTACACTTCAAGTGAATGTAAATGCGACACTTCCTAGCAAGGAAATAGCGTTTGCAGATGTCTACGTATCGAAGCAATAGAGTTCAAATGCTTCTTAAAACGAGATATTGCATCTCATATCTATGTTTCATGATAAGATATAATATCCATTGCGAAGTGTTATGCACTCCTCGTCTACGATTCAAATGAATGTAAATGCGACACTTCCTTGCAAGGAAATAGCGTTTACAGGTGTCTACCTATCGTAGCAATAGAGTTCTAATGCTTCCTAAAACGCGATATCGCATCTCATTTCTATGTTTCATGGTAAGATATAATATGATTTGCGAAGTGTTATGTATTCCTCGTCTACACTTCAAATGAATGTAAATGCGACACTTCCTTGCAAAGAAATAGCGTTTGCAGATGTCTACGTATCGTAGCAATAGATTCCTAATGCTTCTTAAAACGCGATATCGCATCTCATTTCTATGTTTCATGGTAAGATATAACATGATTTGCGAAGTGTTATGTATTCCTCGTCTACACTTCAAATGAATGTGAATGCGATACTTCCTCGCTAGGAAATAGCGTTTGCAGATGTCTACGTATCGTAGCAATAGCTTTCTAATGCTTCTTAAAACGCGATATCGCATCTCATTTCTATGTTTCATGGTAAGATATAATATGATTTGCGAAGTGTTATGCATTCCTCGTCTACACTTCAAATGAATGTAAATGCGAAACTTCCTTGCAAGGAAATAGCGTTTGCAGATGTCTACGTATCGTAGCAATAGATTTCTAATGCTTCTTAAAACGCGATATCGCATCTCATTTCTATGTTTCATGGTAAGATATAATATGATTCGCGAAGTGTTATGTATCCCTCGTCAACACTTCAAATGAATGCAAATGCGACACTTCCTTGCAAGGAAATAGCGTTTGCAGATGTCTATGTATCGAAGCAATAGCTTTCTAAAGCTTCTTAAAACGCGATATCGCATCTCATTTCTATGTTTCATGGTAAGATATAACATGATTTGCGAAGTGTTATGTATTCCTCGTCTACACTTCAAATGAATGTGAATGCGATACTTCCTCGCTAGGAAATAGCGTTTGCAGATGTCTACGTATCGTAGCAATAGCTTTCTAATGCTTCTTAAAACGCGATATCGCATCTCATTTCTATGTTTCATGGTAAGATATAATATGATTTGCGAAGTGTTATGCATTCCTCGTCTACACTTCAAATGAATGTAAATGCGAAACTTCCTTGCAAGGAAATAGCGTTTGCAGATGTCTACGTATCGTAGCAATAGATTTCTAATGCTTCTTAAAACGCGATATCGCATCTCATTTCTATGTTTCATGGTAAGATATAATATGATTCGCGAAGTGTTATGTATCCCTCGTCAACACTTCAAATGAATGCAAATGCGACACTTCCTTGCAAGGAAATAGCGTTTGCAGATGTCTATGTATCGAAGCAATAGCTTTCTAAAGCTTCTTAAAACGCGATATCGCATCTCATTTCTATGTTTCATGGTAAGATATAGTATGATTTGCGAAGTGTCATGTATTCCTCGTCTACACTTCAAATGAATGTAAATGCGACACTTCCTTGCAGGGAAATAGCGTTTGCAGATGTCTACGTATCGTAGCAATAGAGTTTTTATGATTCTTAAAACGCGATATCGCATCTCATTTCTATGTTTCATGGTAAGATATAATATGATTTGCGTAGTGTTATGTATTCCTCGTCTACACTTCAAATGAATGTGAATGCCACACTTCCTCGCTAGGAAATAGCGTTTGCAGATGTCTACGTATCGTAGCAATAGAGTTTTTATGATTCTTAAAACGCGATATCGCATCTCATTTCTATGTTTCATGGTAAGATATAATATGATTTGCGAAGTCTCTTGTATTCCTCGTCTACACTTCAAAGGAATGTGAACGCGACACTTCCTCGCTAGGAAATAGCGTTTGCAGATGTCTACGTATCGTAGCAATGGAGTTCTCATGATTCTTAAAACGCGATATCGCATCTCAATTCTATGTTTCATGGTAAGATATAATATGATTTGCGAAGTGTCATGTATTCCTCGTCTACGATTCAAATGAACGTAAATGCGACACTTCCTTGCATGGAAATAGCGTTTGCAGATGTCTACGTATCGAAGCAATAGAGATCAAATGCTTCTTAAATCGAGATATTGCATCTCATTTCTATGTTTCATGGTAAGATATAATATTCTTTGCGAAGTGTTATGCATTCCTCGTCTACGATTCAAATGAATGTAAATGCGACACTTCCTTGCAAGGAAATAGCGTTTGCAGATGTCTACGTATCGTAGCAATAGAGTTTTTATGATTCTTAAAACTCGATATCGCATCTCATTTCTATATTTCATGGTAAGATATAATATGATTTGCGAAGTGTTATGTATTCCTCGTCTACACTCCAAATGATTGTGAATGCGACACTTCCTTGCAAGGAAATAGCGTTTGCAGATGTCTACGTATCGTAGCAATGGCGTTCTTATGATTCTCAAAACGCAATATCGCATCTCAATTCTATGTTTCATGGTAAGATATAATATGATTTGCGAAGTGTTATGCATTCCTCGTCTACACTTCAAATGAATGTAAATGCGAAACTTCCTTGCAAGGAAATAGCGTCTGCAGATGTCTACGTTTCGTAGCAATAGATTTCTAATGCTTCTTAAAACGCGATATCGCATCTCATTTCTATGTTTCATGGTAAGATATAATATGATTTGCGAAGTGTCATGTATTCCTCTTCTACAGCTTCAAATGAATGTAAATGCGACACTTCCTTGCAAGGAAATAGCGTTTGCAGTTGTCTACGTATCGTAGCAATAGAGTTCTTATGATTCTTAAAACGCGATATCGCATCTCATTTATATGTTTCATGGTAAGATATAATACGATTTGCGAAGTGTTATGTATTCCTCGTCTACACTTCAAATGAATGTAAATGCGACACTTCCTTGCAAGGAAATAGCGTCTGCAGATGTCTACGTATCGTAGCAATAGATTTCTAATGCTTCTTAAAACGCGATATCGCATCTCATTTCTATGTTTCATGGTAAGATATAATATGATTTGCGAGGTGTCATGTATTCCTCGTCTACAACTTCAAATGAATGTAAATGCGACACTTACTTGCCAGGAAATAGCGTCTGCAGATGTCTAGGTATCGTAGCGATAGAGTTCTAATGCTTCTTAAAACGCGATATCGCATCTCATTTCTATGTTTCATGGTAAGATATAATATGATTTGCGAAGTGTTATGTATTCCTTGTCTACACTTCAAATGAATGTAAATGCGACACTTCCTTGCAAGGAAATAGCGTTTGCAGATGTCTACGTATCGAAGCAATAGAGTTCAAATGCTTCTTAAAACGAGATATTGCATCTTTTATCTATGTTTCATGATAGGATATAATATTCAATGCGAAGTGTTATGCATTCCTCGTCAACGATTCAAATGAACGTAAATGCGACACTTCCTTGCAAGGAGATAGCGTTTGCAGATGTCCACGCATCGTAGCAATAGTGTTCTTATGATTCTTAAAACGCGATATCGCATCTCATTTCTATGTTTCATGGTAAGATATAATATGATTTGCGAAGTGTTATGTATTCCTCGTCTACACTTCAAATGAATGAAAATGCGACACTTCTTTGCAAGGAAATAGCGTTTGCAGTTGTCTACGTATCGTAGCAATAGAGTTCTTATGATTCTTAAAACGCGATATCGCATCTCATTTCTATGTTTCATGGTAAGATATAATATGATTTGCGAAGTGTCATGTATTCCTCGTCTACGATTCAAATGAATGTAAATGCGACACTTCCTTGCAAGGAAATAGCGTTTGCAGATGTCTACGTATCGTAGCAGTAGAGTTCTTATGATTCTTAAAACGCGATATTGCACCTCATTTCTATGTTTCATGGTAAGATATAATATGATTTGCGAAGTGTTATGTATTCCTCGTCTACACTTCATATGAATGTAAATGCGACACTTCCTTGCAAGGAAATAGCGTTTGCAGATGTCTACGTATCGTAGCAATAGAGTTTTTATGATTCTTAAAGCGCGATATCGCATCTCATTTCTATGATTCATGGTAAGATATAATATGATTTGCGAAGTGTTATGTATTCCTCGTCTACACTTCAAATGAATGTGAATGCCACACTTCCTCGCTAGGAAATAGCGTTTTCAGATGTCTACGTATCGTAGCAATAGCTTTCTAATGCTTCTTAAAACGAGATATTGCATCTCATATCTATGTTTCATGATAAGATATAATATTCATTGCGAAGTGTTATGCATTCCTCGTCTACGATACAAATGAATGTAAATGCGACACTTCCTTGCAAGGAAATAGCGTTTACAGATGTCTACCTTTCGTAGCAATAGCGTTCTAATGCTTCTTAAAGCGCGATATCGCATCTCATTTCTATGTTTCATGGTAAGATATAATATGACTTGCGAAGTGTTATGTATTCCTCGTTAGGCACTTCAAATGAATGTAAATGCGACACTTCCTTGCAAGGAAATAGCGTTTGCAGATGTCTACGTATCGTAGCAATGGAGTTCTTATGATTCTTAAAACGCGATATCGCATCTCAATTCTACGTTTCATGGTAAGATATAATATGATTTGCGAAGTGATATGTATTCCTCGTCTACACTTCAAATGAATGTAAATGCGACACTTCCTTGCAAGGAAATAGCGTTTGCAGATGTCTACGTGTCGTTAGCAATAGAGTTCTTATGATTCTTAAAGCGCGATATCGCATCTCATTTCTATGTTTCATGGTAAGATATAATATGATTTGCGAAGTGATATGTACTCCTCGTCTACACTTCAAATTAATGTAAATGCGACACTTCCTTGAAAGGAAATAGCGTTTGCAGATGTCTATGTATCGTAGCGATAGAGGTCTGATGCTTCTCAAAACACAATATCGCATCTCATTTCTATGTTTCATGGTAAGATATAATATGATTAGTGAAGTGTCATGTATTCCTCGTCTACACTTCAAATGAATGTAAATGCGACACTTCCTTGCAAGGAAATAGCGTTTGCAGATGTCTACGTATCGAAGCAATAGTGTTCGAATGCTTCTTAAAACGAGATATTGCATCTCATATCTATGTTTCATGATAAGATATAATATTCATTGCGAAGTGTCATGCATTCCTCGTCTACGATTCAAATGAATGTAAATGCGACTCTTCCTTCCAAGGAAATAGCGTTTACAGATGTCTACCTATCGTAGCAATAGAGTTCTAATGCTTCTTAAAACGCGATATCGCATCTCATTT
The DNA here is from genome assembly GCF_050948175.1 of Xylocopa sonorina. Taxonomy (NCBI): domain Eukaryota; kingdom Metazoa; phylum Arthropoda; class Insecta; order Hymenoptera; family Apidae; genus Xylocopa; species Xylocopa sonorina. The sequence continues at coordinate 236,490 of NW_027490272.1, read as the reverse complement.
CTATGTTTCATGATAAGATATAACATGATTTGCGAAGTGTTATGTGTTCCTCGTCTACACTTCAAATGAATGTAAATGCGACACTTCCTTGCAAGGAAATAGCGTCTGCATATGTCTACGTTTCGTAGCAATAGATTTCTAATGCTTCTTGAAACGCGATATCGCATCTCATTTCTATGTTTCATGGTAAGATATAATATGATTTGCGAAGTGTCATGTATTCCTCGTCTACAACTTCAAATGAATGTAAATGCGACACTTCCTTGCAAGGAAATAGCGTTTGCAGTTGTCTACGTATCGTAGCAATAGAGTTCTTATGATTCTTAAAACGCGATATCGCATCTCATTTCCATGTTTCATGGTAAGATATAATACGATTTGCGAAGTGTTATGTATTCCTCGTCTACACTTCAAATGAATGTAAATGCGACACTTCCTTGCAAGGAAATAGCGTCTGCAGATGTCTACGTGTCGTAGCAATAGATTTCTAATGCTTCTTAAAACGCGATATCGCATCTCATTTCTATGTTTCATGGTAAGATATAATATGATTTGCGAGGTGTCATGTATTCCTCGTCTACAACTTCAAATGAATGTAAATGCGACACTTACTTGCCAGGAAATAGCGTCTGCAGATGTCTAGGTATCGTAGCGATAGAGTTCTAATGCTTCTTAAAACGCGATATCGCATCTCATTTCTATGTTTCATGGTAAGATATAATATGATTTGCGAAGTGTTATGTATTCCTTGTCTACACTTCAAATGAATGTAAATGCGACACTTCCTTGCAAGGAAATAGCGTTTGCAGATGTCTACGTATCGAAGCAATAGAGTTCAAATGCTTCTTAAAACGAGATATTGTATCTTTTATCTATGTTTCATGATAGGATATAATATTCAATGCGAAGTGTTATGCATTCCTCGTCAACGATTCAAATGAACGTAAATGCGACACTTCCTTGCAAGGAGATAGCGTTTGCAGATGTCCACGTATCGTAGCAATAGTGTTCTTATGATTCTTAAAACGCGATATCGCATCTCATTTCTATGTTTCATGGTAAGATATAATATGATTTGCGAAGTGTCATGTATTCCTCGTCTACGATTCAAATAAATGTAAATGCGACACTTCCTTGCAAGGAAATAGCGTTTGCAGATGTCTACGTATCGTAGCAGTAGAGTTCTTATGATTCTTAAAACGCGATATTGCACCTCATTTCTATGTTTCATGGTAAGATATAATATGATTTGCGAAGTGTTATGTATTCCTCGTCTACACTTCATATGAATGTAAATGCGACACTTCCTTGCAAGGAAATAGCGTTTGCAGATGTCTACGTATCGTAGCAATAGAGTTTTTATGATTCTTAAAGCGCGATATCGCATCTCATTTCTATGATTCATGGTAAGATATAATATGATTTGCGAAGTGTTATGTATTCCTCGTCTACACTTCAAATGAATGTGAATGCCGCACTTCCTCGCTAGGAAATAGCGTTTGCAGATATCTACGTATCGTAGCAATGGAGTTCTTATGATTCTTAAAACGCCATATCGCATCTCATTTCTATGTTTCATGGTAGGATATAATATGATTTGCGAAGTGTTATGTATTCCTCGTCTACACTTCAAATGAATGTAAATGCGACACTTCCTTGCATGGAAATAGCGTTTGCAGATGTTTACGTATCGAAGCAATAGAGTTCAAATGCTTCTTAAAACGCGATATCGCATCTCATTTCTATGTTTCATGGTAAGATATAATATGATTTGCGAAGTGTTATGTATTCCTTGTCTACACTTCAAATGAATGTAAATGCGACACTTCCTTGCAAGGAAATAGCGTTTGCAGATGTCTACGTATCGAAGCAATAGAGTTCAAATGCTTCTTAAAACGAGATATTGCATCTCATATCTATGTTTCATGATAAGATATAATATTCATTGCGAAGTGTTATGCATTCCTCGTATACGATTCAAATGAATGAAAATGCGACACTTCCTTGCAAGGAAATAGCGTTTGCAGTTGTCTACGTATCGTAGCAATAGAGTTCTTATGATTCTTAAAACGCGATATCGCATCTCATTTCTATGTTTCATGGTAAGATATAATATGATTTGCGAAGTGTCATGTATTCCTCGTCTACGATTCAAATGAATGTAAATGCGACTCTTCCTTGCAAGGAAATAGCGTTTGCAGATGTCTACGTATCGTAGCAGTAGAGTTCTTATGATTCTTAAAACGCGATATTGCACCTCATTTTTATGTTTCATGGTAAGATATAATATGATTTGCGAAGTGTTATGTATTCCTCGTCTACACTTCATATGAATGTAAATGCGACACTTCCTTGCAAGGAAATAGCGTTTGCAGATGTCTACGTATCGTAGCAATAGAGTTTTTATGATTCTTAAAGCGCGATATCGCATCTCATTTCTATGATTCATGGTAAGATATAATATGATTTGCGAAGTGTTATGTATTCCTCGTCTACACTTCAAATGAATGTGAATGCCACACTTCCTCGCTAGGAAATAGCGTTTGCAGATATCTACGTATCGTAGCAATGGAGTTCTTATGATTCTTAAAACGCCATATCGCATCTCATTTCTATGTTTCATGGTAGGATATAATATGATTTGCGAAGTGTTATGTATTCCTCGTCTACGATTCAAATGAACGTAAATGCGACACTTCCTTCCAAGGAAATAGCGTTTGCAGATGTCTACGTATCGTAGCAATAGAGTTCTTATGATTCTTAAAACGCGATATCGCATCTCATTTCTATGTTTCATGGTAAGATATAATATGATTTGCGATGTGTCATGTATTGCTCGTCTACACTTCAATTAATGTAAATGCGACACTTCCTTGCTAGGAAATAGCGTCTGCAGATGTCTAGGTATCGTAGCAATAGAGTTCTAATGCTTCTCAAAACACAATATAGCATCTCATTTCTATGTTTCATGGTAAGATATAATATAATTTGTGAAGTGTCATGTATTCCTCGTCTACACTTCAAATGAATGTAAATGCGACACTTCCTTGCAAGGAAATAGCGTTTGCAGATGTCTACCTATCATAGGAATAGAGTTCTAATGCTTCATAATACGCGATGCCGCATCGCATTTCTATGTTTCATGGTAAGATATAATATTCATTGCGAATTGTTATGCATTCCTCGTATACGATTCAAATGAATGTAAATGCGACACTTCCTTGCAAGGAAATAGCGTCTGCAGATGTCTACGTATCGTAGCAATAGATTTCTAATGCTTCTTAAAACGCGATATTGCATCTCATTCCTATGTTTTATGGTAAGATATAATATGATTTGCGAAGTGTCATGTATTCCTCGTCTACAACTTCAAATGAATGTAAATGCGACACTTCCTTGCCAGGAAATAGCGTCTGCAGATGTCTAGGTAACTTAGCGATAGAGTTCTAATGCTTCTTAAAACGCGATATCGCATCTCAATTCTATGTTTCATGGTAAGATATAATATGATTTGCGAAGTGTTATGTATTCCTTGTCTACACTTCAAATGAATGTAAATGCGACACTTCCTTGCAAGGAAATAGCGTTTGCAGATGTCCACGTATCGTAGTAATAGTGTTCTTATGATTCTTAAAACGCGATATCGCATCTCATTTCTATGTTTCATGGTAAGATATAATATGATTTGCGGAGTGTCATGTATTCCTCGTCTACGATTCAAATGAATGTAAATGCGACACTTCCTTGCAAGGAAATAGCGTTTGCAGATGTCTACGTATCGTAGCAGTAGAGTTCTTATGATTCTTAAAACGCGATATTGCACCTCATTTCTATGTTTCATGGTAAGATATAATATGATTTGCGAAGTGTTATGTATTCCTCGTCTACACTTCAAATGAATGTAAATGCGACACTTCCTTGCATGGAAATAGCGTTTGCAGATGTCTACGTATCGAAGCAATAGAGTTCAAATGCTTCTTAAAACGCGATATCGCATCTCATTTCTATGTTTCATGGTAAGATATAATATGATTTGCGAAGTGTTATGTATTCCTTGTCTACACTTCAAATGAATGTAAATGCGACACTTCCTTGCAAGGAAATAGCGTTTGCAGATGTCTACGTATCGAAGCAATAGAGTTCAAATGCTTCTTAAAACGAGATATTGCATCTCATATCTATGTTTCATGATAAGATATAATATTCATTGCGAAGTGTTATGCATTCCTCGTATACGATTCAAATGAATGAAAATGCGACACTTCCTTGCAAGGAAATAGCGTTTGCAGTTGTCTACGTATCGTAGCAATAGAGTTCTTATGATTCTTAAAACGCGATATCGCATCTCATTTCTATGTTTCATGGTAAGATATAATATGATTTGCGAAGTGTCATGTATTCCTCGTCTACGATTCAAATGAATGTAAATGCGACTCTTCCTTGCAAGGAAATAGCGTTTGCAGATGTCTACGTATCGTAGCAGTAGAGTTCTTATGATTCTTAAAACGCGATATTGCACCTCATTTTTATGTTTCATGGTAAGATATAATATGATTTGCGAAGTGTTATGTATTCCTCGTCTACACTTCAAATGAATGTGAATGCCACACTTCCTCGCTAGGAAATAGCGTTTGCAGATATCTACGTATCGTAGCAATAGAGTTCTAATGCTTCTCAAAACACAATATAGCATCTCATTTCTATGTTTCATGGTAAGATATAATATAATTTGTGAAGTGTCATGTATTCCTCGTCTACACTTCAAATGAATGTAAATGCGACACTTCCTTGCAAGGAAATAGCGTTTGCAGATGTCTACCTATCGTAGGAATAGAGTTCTAATGCTTCTTAATACGCGATGTCGCATCGCATTTCTATGTTTCATGGTAAGATATAATATTCATTGCGAAGTGTTATGCATTCCTCGTATACGATTCAAATGAATGTAAATGCGACACTTCCTTGCAAGGAAATAGCGTCTGCAGATGTCTACGTATCGTAGCAATAGATTTCTAATGCTTCTTAAAACGCGATATTGCATCTCATTCCTATGTTTTATGGTAAGATATAATATGATTTGCGAAGTGTCATGTATTCCTCGTCTACACTTCAAATGAATGTAAATGCGATACCTCCTTGCTAGGAAATAGCGTCTGCAGATGTCTACGTATTGAAGCAATAGAGTTCAAATGCTTCTTAAAACGAGATATTGCATCTCATATCTATGTTTCATGATATGATATAATATTCATTGCGAAGTGTTATGCATTCCTCGTCTACGATTCAAATGAAAGTAAATGCGACACTTCCTTGTAAGGAAATTGCGATTGCAGATTTCTGCGTATCGAAGCAATAGAGTTCAAATGCTTCTTAAAACGCGATATCGCATCTCATTTCTATGTTTCATGGTAAGATATAATATGATTTGCGAAGTGTTATGTATTCCTTGTCTACACTTCAAATGAATGTAAATGCGACACTTCCTTGCAAGGAAATAGCGTTTGCAGATGTCTACGTATCGTAGCAATAGAGTACTTATGATTCTTAAAACGCGATATCGCATCTCATTTCTATGTTTCATGGTAAGATATAATATGATTTGCGAAGTGTCCTGTATTCCTCGTCTACAACTTCAATTGAATGTAAATGCGACACTTCCTTGCAAGGAAATAGCGTTTGCAGTTGTCTACGTATCGTAGCAATAGAGTTCTTATGATTCTTAAAACGCGATATCGCATCACATTTCTATGTTTCATGGTAAGATATAATATGATTTGCGAAGTGTTATGTATTCCTCGTCTACACTTCAAATGAATGTAAATGCGACACTTCCTTGCAAGGAAATAGCGTCTGCAGATGTCTACGTATCGTAGCAATAGATTTCTAATGCTTCTTAAAACGCGATATCGCATCTCATTTCTATGTTTCATGGTAAGATATAATATGATTTGCGAAGTGTCATGTATTCCTCGTCTACAACTTCAAATGAATGTAAATGCGACACTTCCTTGCCAGGAAATAGCGTCTGCAGATGTCTAGGTAACTTAGCGATAGAGTTCTAATGCTTCTTAAAACGCGATATCGCATCTCATTTCTATGTTTCATGGTAAGATATAATATGATTTGCGAAGTGTTATGTATTCCTTGTCTACACTTCAAATGAATGTAAATGCGACACTTCCTTGCAAGGAAATAGCGTTTGCAGATGTCTACGTATCGAAGCAATAGAGTTCAAATGCTTCTTAAAACGAGATATTGCATCTCATATCTATGTTTCATGATAGGATATAATATTCATTGCGAAGTGTTATGCATTCCTCGTCAACGATTCAAATGAACGTAAATGCGACACTTCCTTGCAAGGAGATAGCGTTCGCAGATGTCTACGTATCTTAGCAATAGATTTCTAATGCTTCTTAAAACGCGATATCGCATCTCATTTCTATGTTTCATGGAAAGATATAATATGATTTGCGAAGTGTCATGTATTCCTCGTCTACACTTCAAATGAATGTAAATGCGATACTTCCTTGCTAGGAAATAGCGTCTGCAGATGTCTAGGTATCGTAGCAATAGCGTTCAAATGCTTCTTAAAACGAGATATTGCATCTCATTTCTATGTTTCATGGTAAGATATAATATGATTTGCGAAGTGTCATGTATTCCTCGTCTACACTTCAAATGAATGTAAATGCGACACTTCCTTGCAAGGAAATAGCGTCTGCAGATGTCTACGTATCGTAGCAATATATTTCTAATGCTTCTTAAAATGCGATATCGCATCTCATTTCTATGTTTCATGGTAATATATAATATGATTTGCGAAGTGTCATGTATTCCTCGTCTACAACTTCAAATGAATGTAAATGCGACACTTCCTTGCCAGGAAATTGCGTCTGCAGATGTCTAGGTATCGTAGCGATAGAGTTCTAATGCTTCTTAAAACGCGATATCGCATCTCATTTCTATGTTTCATGGTAAGATATAATATGATTTGCGAAGTGTTATGTATTCCTCGTCTACACTTCAAATGAATGTAAATGCGACACTTCCTTGCAAGGAAATAGCGTTTGCAGATGTCTACGTATCGAAGCAATAGAGTGCAAATGCTTCTTAAAACGAGATATTGCATCTCATATCTATGTTTCATGATAGGATATAATATTCATTGCGAAGTGTTATGCATTCCTCGTCAACGATTCAAATGAACGTAAATGCGACACTTCCTTGCAAGGAGATAGCGTTTGCAGATGTCTACGTATCTTAGCAATAGATTTCTAATGCTTCTTAAAACGCGATATCGCATCTCATTTCTATGTTTCATGGAAAGATATAATATGATTTGCGAAGTGTCATGTATTCCTCGTCTACACTTCAAATGAATGTAAATGCGATACTTCCTTGCTAGGAAATAGCGTCTGCAGATGTCTAGGTATCGTAGCAATAGAGTTCAAATGCTTCTTAAAACGAGATATTGCATCTCATTTCTATGTTTCATGGTAAGATATAATATGATTTGCGAAGTGTCATGTATTCCTCGTCTACACTTCAAATGAATGTAAATGCGACACTTCCTTGCAAGGAAATAGCGTCTGCAGATGTCTACGTATCGTAGCAATATATTTCTAATGCTTCTTAAAATGCGATATCGCATCTCATTTCTATGTTTCATGGTAAGAGATAATATGATTTGCGAAGTGTCATGTATTCCTCGTCTACAACTTCAAATGAATGTAAATGCGACACTTCCTTGCCAGGAAATTGCGTCTGCAGATGTCTAGGTATCGTAGCGATAGAGTTCTAATGCTTCTTAAAAATCGATATCGCATCTCATTTCTATGTTTCATGGTAAGATATATTATGATTTGCGAAGTGTTATGTATTCCTCGTCTACACTTCAAATGAATGTAAATGCGACACTTCCTTGCAAGGAAATAGCGTTTGCAGATGTCTACGTATCGAAGCAATAGAGTGCAAATGCTTCTTAAAACGAGATATTGCATCTCATATCTATGTTTCATGATAGGATATAATATTCATTGCGAAGTGTTATGCATTCCTCGTCAACGATTCAAATGAACGTAAATGCGACACTTCCTTGCAAGGAGATAGCGTTTGCAGATGCCTAAGTATCGTAGCAATAGAGTTCTTATGATTCTTAAAACGCGATATCGCATCTCATTTCTATGTTTCATGGTAAGATATAATATGATTTGCGAAGTGTTATGTATTCCTCGTCTACACTTCAAATGAATGTTAATGCGATACTTCCTTGCTAGGAAATAGCGTCTGCAGATGTCTAGGTATCGTAGCAATAGAATTCAAATGCTTCTTAAAACGAGATATTGCTTCTCATATCTATGTTTCATGATAAGATATATTATTCATAGCGAAGTGTTATGCATTCCTCGTATACGATTCAAATGAATGTAAATGCGACACTTCCTTGCAAGGAAATAGCGTCTGCAGATGTCTACGTATCGTAGCAATAGATTTCTAATGCTTCTTAAAACGCGATATCGCATTTCATTTCAATGTTTCATGGTAGGATATAATATGATTTGCGAAGTATCATGTATTCCTCGTCTACACTTCAAATGAATGTAAGTGCGACACTTCCTTGCAAGGAAATAGCGTTTGCAGATATCTAGGTATCGAAGAAATACAGTTCAAATGCTTCTTAAAACGCGATATCGCATCTCATTTCTATGTTTCATGGTAAGATATAATATGATTTGCGAAGTGTTGTGTATTCCTCGTCTACAACTTCAAATGAATGTAAATGCGACACTTCCTTGCCAGGAAATAGCGTTTGCAGATGTCTACGTATCTTACTAGTAGATTTCTAATGCTTCTTAAAACGCGATATCGCATCTCATTTCTATGTTTCATGGAAAGATATAATATGATTTGCGAAGTGTCATGTATTCCTCGTCTACACTTCAAATGAATGTAAATGCGATACTTCCTTGCTAGGAAATAGCGTCTGCAGATGTCTAGGTATCGTAGCAATAGAGTTCAAATGCTTCCTAAAACGAGATATTGCATCTCATATTAATGTTTCATGATAAGATATAATATTCATTGCGAAGTGTTATGCATTCCTCGTATACGATTCAAATGAATGTAAATGCGACACTTCCTTGCAAGGAAATAACGTTTGCAGTTGTCTACGTATCGTAGCAATAGAGTTCTTATGATTCTTAAAACGCGATATCGCATCTCATTTCTATGTTTCATGGTAAGATATAATATGATTTGCGAAGAGTTATGTATTCCTCGTCTACACTTCAAATGAATGTAAATGCGACACTTCCTTGCAAGCAAATAGCGTTTGCAGATGTCTACGTATCGAAGCAATAGATTTCTAATGCTTCTTAAAACGCGATATCGCATCTCATTTCTATGTTTCATGGTAAGATATAATATGATTTGCGAAGTGTCATGTATTCCTCGTCTACGATTCAAATGAATGTAAATGCGACACTTCCTTGCAAGGAAATAGCGTTTGCGGATGTCTACGTATCGTAGCAGTAGAGTTCTAATGCTTCTTAAAACGCGATATCGCATCTCATTTCTATGTTTCATGGTAAGATATAATATGATTTGCGAAGTATCATGTATTCCTCGTCTACACTTCAAATGAATGTAAATGCGACACTTCCTTGCCAGGAAATAGCGTTTGCAGATGTCTACGTATCGAAGCAATAGAGTTCAAATGCTTCTTAAAACGCGATATCGCATCTCATTTCTATGTTTCATGGTAAGATATAATATGATTTGCGAAGTGTTATGTATTCCTCGTCTACACTTCAAATGAATGTAAATGCGACACTTCCTTGCAAAGAAATAGCGTTTGCAGATGTCTACGTATCTTAGCAATAGATTTCTAATGCTTCTTAAAACGAGATATCGCATCTCATTTCTATGTTTCATGGAAAGATATAATATGATTTGCGAAGTGTCATGTATTCCTCGTCTACACTTCAAATGAATGTAAATGCGATACTTCCTTGCTAGGAAATAGCGTCTGCAGATGTCTAGGTATCGTAGCAATAGAGTTCAAATGCTTCTTAAACCGAGATATCGCATCTCATTTCATTGTTTCATGGTAAGATATAATATGATTTGCGAAGTGTTATGTATTCCTCGTGTACACCTCAAATGAATGTAAATGCGACACTTCCTTGCAAGGAAATAGCGTTTGCAGATGTCTACGTATCGAATGAATAGAGTTCAAATGCTTCTTAAAATGCGATATCGCATCTCATGTCTATGTTTCATGGTAAGATATAATATGATTTGCGAAGTATCATGTATTCCTCGTCTACACTTCAAATGAATGTAAATGCGACACTTCCTTGCTAGGAAATAGTGTCTGCAGATGTCTAGGTATCGTAGCGATAGAGTTCTAATGCTTCTTAAAACGCGATATCGCATCTCATTTCTATGTTTCATGGTAAGATATAATATGATTTGCGAAGTGTTATGTATTCCTCGTCTACACTTCATATGAATGTAAATGCGACACTTCCTTGCAAGGAAATAGCGTTTGCATTTGTCTACTTATCGTAGCAATAGAGTTCTTATGATTCTTAAAACGCGATATCGCATCTCATTTCTATGTTTCATGGTAAGATATAATATGATTTGCGAAGTGTTATGTATTCCTCGTCTACACCTCAAATGAATGTAAATGCGACACTTCCTTGCAAGGAAATAGCGTCTGCAGATGTTTACGTATCGTAGCAATAGATTTCTAATTCTTCTTAAAACGGGATATTGCATCTCATATCTATGTTTCATGATAAGATATAATATTCACTGCGAAGTGTTATGCATTCCTCGTCTACGATTCAAATGAATGTAAATGCGACACTTCCTTGCTAGGAAATAGCGTCTGCAGATGTCTAGGCATCGTAGCAATAGAGTTCAAATGCTTCTTAAAACGCGATATCGCATCTCATTTCTATGTTTCATGGAAAGATATAATATGATTTGCGAAGTGTCATGTATTCCTCGTCTACACTTCAAATGAATGTAAATGCGATACTTCCTTGCTAGGAAATAGCGTCTGCAGATGTCTAGGTATCGTAGCAATAGCGTTCAAATGCTTCTTAAAAGGAGATATTGCATCTCATTTCTATGTTTCATGGTAAGATATAATATGATTTGCGAAGTGTCATGTATTCCTCGTCTACACTTCAAATGAATGTAAATGCGACACTTCCTTGCAAGGAAATAGCGTCTGCAGATGTCTACGTATCGTAGCAATATATTTCTAATGCTTCTTAAAATGCGATATCGCATCTCATTTCTATGTTTCATGGTAAGATATAATATGATTTGCGAAGTGTCATGTATTCCTCGTCTACAACTTCAAATGAATGTAAATGCGACACTTCCTTGCCAGGAAATTGCGTCTGCAGATGTCTAGGTATCGTAGCGATAGAGTTCTAATGCTTCTTAAAACGCGATATCGCATCTCATTTCTATGTTTCATGGTAAGATATAATATGATTTGCGAAGTGTTATGTATTCCTCGTATACACTTCAAATGAATGTAAATGCGACACTTCCTTGCAAGGAAATAGCGTTTGCAGATGTCTACGTATCGAAGCAATAGAGTGCAAATGCTTCTTAAAACGAGATATTGCATCTCATATCTATGTTTCATGATAGGATATAATATTCATTGCGAAGTGTTATGCATTCCTCGTCAACGATTCAAATGAACGTAAATGCGACACTTCCTTGCAAGGAGATAGCGTTTGCAGATGTCTACGTATCTTAGCAATAGATTTCTAATGCTTCTTAAAACGCGATATCGCATCTCATTTCTATGTTTCATGGAAAGATATAATATGATTTGCGAAGTGTCATGTATTCCTCGTCTACACTTCAAATGAATGTAAATGCGATACTTCCTTGCTAGGAAATAGCGTCTGCAGATGTCTAGGTATCGTAGCAATAGAGTTCAAATGCTTCTTAAAACGAGATATTGCATCTCATTTCTATGTTTCATGGTAAGATATAATATGATTTGCGAAGTGTCATGTATTCCTCGTCTACACTTCAAATGAATGTAAATGCGACACTTCCTTGCAAGGAAATAGCGTCTGCAGATGTCTACGTATCGTAGCAATATATTTCTAATGCTTCTTAAAATGCGATATCGCATCTCATTTCTATGTTTCATGGTAAGAGATAATATGATTTGCGAAGTGTCATGTATTCCTCGTCTACAACTTCAAATGAATGTAAATGCGACACTTCCTTGCCAGGAAATTGCGTCTGCAGATGTCTAGGTATCGTAGCGATAGAGTTCTAATGCTTCTTAAAACGCGATATCGCATCTCATTTCTATGTTTCATGGTAAGATATATTATGATTTGCGAAGTGTTATGTATTCCTCGTCTACACTTCAAATGAATGTAAATGCGACACTTCCTTGCAAGGAAATAGCGTTTGCAGATGTCTACGTATCGAAGCAATAGAGTGCAAATGCTTCTTAAAACGAGATATTGCATCTCATATCTATGTTTCATGATAGGATATAATATTCATTGCGAAGTGTTATGCATTCCTCGTCAACGATTCAAATGAACGTAAATGCGACACTTCCTTGCAAGGAGATAGCGTTTGCAGATGTCTACGTATCTTAGCAATAGATTTCTAATGCTTCTTAAAACGCGATATCGCATCTCATTTCTATGTTTCATGGAAAGATATAATATGATTTGCGAAGTGTCATGTATTCCTCGTCTACACTTCAAATGAATGTAAATGCGATACTTCCTTGCTAGGAAATAGCGTCTGCAGATGTCTAGGTATCGTAGCAATAGAGTTCAAATGCTTCTTAAAACGAGATATTGCATCTCATTTCTATGTTTCATGGTAAGATATAATATGATTTGCGAAGTGTCATGTATTCCTCGTCTACACTTCAAATGAATGTAAATGCGACACTTCCTTGCAAGGAAATAGCGTCTGCAGATGTCTACGTATCGTAGCAATATATTTCTAATGCTTCTTAAAATGCGATATCGCATCTCATTTCTATGTTTCATGGTAAGAGATAATATGATTTGCGAAGTGTCATGTATTCCTCGTCTACAACTTCAAATGAATGTAAATGCGACACTTCCTTGCCAGGAAATTGCGTCTGCAGATGTCTAGGTATCGTAGCGATAGAGTTCTAATGCTTCTTAAAACGCGATATCGCATCTCATTTCTATGTTTCATGGTAAGATATATTATGATTTGCGAAGTGTTATGTATTCCTCGTCTACACTTCAAATGAATGTAAATGCGACACTTCCTTGCAAGGAAATAGCGTTTGCAGATGTCTACGTATCGAAGCAATAGAGTGCAAATGCTTCTTAAAACGAGATATTGCATCTCATATCTATGTTTCATGATAGGATATAATATTCATTGCGAAGTGTTATGCATTCCTCGTCAACGATTCAAATGAACGTAAATGCGACACTTCCTTGCAAGGAGATAGCGTTTGCAGATGCCTACGTATCGTAGCAATAGAGTTCTTATGATTCTTAAAACGCGATATCGCATCTCATTTCTATGTTTCATGGTAAGATATAATATGATTTGCGAAGTGTTATGTATTCCTCGTCTACACTTCAAATGAATGTTAATGCGATACTTCCTTGCTAGGAAATAGCGTCTGCAGATGTCTAGGTATCGTAGCAATAGAGTTCAAATGCTTCTTAAAACGAGATATTGCTTCTCATTTCTATGTTTCATGGTAAGATATATTATGATTTGCGAAGTGTTATGTATTCCTCGTCTACACTTCAAATGAATGTAAATGCGACACTTCCTTGCAAGGAAATAGCGTTTGCAGATGTCTACGTATCGAAGCAATAGAGTGCAAATGCTTCTTAAAACGAGATATTGCATCTCATATCTATGTTTCATGATAGGATATAATATTCATTGCGAAGTGTTATGCATTCCTCGTCAACGATTCAAATGAACGTAAATGCGACACTTCCTTGCAAGGAGATAGCGTTTGCAGATGCCTACGTATCGTAGCAATAGAGTTCTTATGATTCTTAAAACGCGATATCGCATCTCATTTCTATGTTTCATGGTAAGATATAATATGATTTGCGAAGTGTTATGTATTCCTCGTCTACACTTCAAATGAATGTTAATGCGATACTTCCTTGCTAGGAAATAGCGTCTGCAGATGTCTAGGTATCGTAGCAATAGAGTTCAAATGCTTCTTAAAACGAGATATTGCTTCTCATATCTATGTTTCATGATAAGATATATTATTCATAGCGAAGTGTTATGCATTCCTCGTATACGATTCAAATGAATGTAAATGCGACACTTCCTTGCAAGGAAATAGCGTCTGCAGATGTCTACGTATCGTAGCAATAGATTTCTAATGCTTCTTAAAACGCGATATCGCATTTCATTTCAATGTTTCATGGTAGGATATAATATGATTTGCGAAGTATCATGTATTCCTCGTCTACACTTCAAATGAATGTAAGTGCGACACTTCCTTGCAAGGAAATAGCGTTTGCAGATATCTAGGTATCGAAGAAATACAGTTCAAATGCTTCTTAAAACGCGATATCGCATCTCATTTCTATGTTTCATGGTAAGATATAATATGATTTGCGAAGTGTTGTGTATTCCTCGTCTACAACTTCAAATGAATGTAAATGCGACACTTCCTTGCCAGGAAATAGCGTTTGCAGATGTCTACGTATCTTACTAGTAGATTTCTAATGCTTCTTAAAACGCGATATCGCATCTCATTTCTATGTTTCATGGAAAGATATAATATGATTTGCGAAGTGTCATGTATTCCTCGTCTACACTTCAAATGAATGTAAATGCGATACTTCCTTGCTAGGAAATAGCGTCTGCAGATGTCTAGGTATCGTAGCAATAGAGTTCAAATGCTTCCTAAAACGAGATATTGCATCTCATATCTATGTTTCATGATAAGATATAATATTCATTGCGAAGTGTTATGCATTCCTCGTATACGATTCAAATGAATGTAAATGCGACACTTCCTTGCAAGGAAATAACGTTTGCAGTTGTCTACGTATCGTAGCTATAGAGTTCTTATGATTCTTAAAACGCGATATCGCATCTCATTTCTATGTTTCATGGTAAGATATAATATGATTTGCGAAGAGTTATGTATTCCTCGTCTACACTTCAAATGAATGCAAATGCGACACTTCCTTGCAAGCAAATAGCGTTTGCAGATGTCTACGTATCGAAGCAATAGATTTCTAATGCTTCTTAAAACGCGATATCGCATCTCATTTCTATGTTTTATGGTAAGATATAATATGATTTGCGAAGTGTCATGTATTACTCGTCTACGATTCAAATGAATGTAAATGCGACACTTCCTTGCAAGGAAATAGCGTTTGCGGATGTCTACGTATCGTAGCAGTAGAGTTCTAATGCTTCTTAAAACGCGATATCGCATCTCATTTCTATGTTTCATGGTAAGATATAATATGATTTGCGAAGTATCATGTATTCCTCGTCTACACTTCAAATGAATGTAAATGCGACACTTCCTTGCCAGGAAATAGCGTTTGCAGATGTCTACGTATCGAAGCAATAGAGTTCAAATGCTTCTTAAAACGCGATATCGCATCTCATTTCTATGTTTCATGGTAAGATATAATATGATTTGCGAAGTGTTATGTATTCCTCGTCTACACTTCAAATGAATGTAAATGCGACACTTCCTTGCAAAGAAATAGCGTTTGCAGATGTCTACGTATCTTAGCAATAGATTTCTAATGCTTCTTAAAACGAGATATCGCATCTCATTTCTATGTTTCATGGAAAGATATAATATGATTTGCGAAGTGTCATGTATTCCTCGTCTACACTTCAAATGAATGTAAATGCGATACTTCCTTGCTAGGAAATAGCGTCTGCAGATGTCTAGGTATCGTAGCAATAGAGTTCAAATGCTTCTTAAACCGAGATATCGCATCTCATTTCATTGTTTCATGGTAAGATATAATATGATTTGCGAAGTGTTATGTATTCCTCGTGTACACCTCAAATGAATGTAAATGCGACACTTCCTTGCAAGGAAATAGCGTTTGCAGATGTCTACGTATCGAATGAATAGAGTTCAAATGCTTCTTAAAATGCGATATCGCATCTCATGTCTATGTTTCATGGTAAGATATAATATGATTTGCGAAGTATCATGTATTCCTCGTCTACACTTCAAATGAATGTAAATGCGACACTTCCTTGCTAGGAAATAGTGTCTGCAGATGTCTAGGTATCGTAGCGATAGAGTTCTAATGCTTCTTAAAACGCGATATCGCATCTCATTTCTATGTTTCATGGTAAGATATAATATGATTTGCGAAGTGTTATGTATTCCTCGTCTACACTTCATATGAATGTAAATGCGACACTTCCTTGCAAGGAAATAGCGTTTGCATTTGTCTACTTATCGTAGCAATAGAGTTCTTATGATTCTTAAAACGCGATATCGCATCTCATTTCTATGTTTCATGGTAAGATATAATATGATTTGCGAAGTGTTATGTATTCCTCGTCTACACTTCAAATGAATGTAAATGCGACACTTCCTTGCAAGGAAATAGCGTCTGCAGATGTTTACGTATCGTAGCAATAGATTTCTAATTCTTCTTAAAACGGGATATTGCATCTCATATCTATGTTTCATGATAAGATATAATATTCACTGCGAAGTGTTATGCATTCCTCGTCTACACTTCAAATGAATGTAAATGCGACACTTCCTTGCAAGCAAATAGCGTTTGCAGATGTCTACGTATCGAAGCAATAGAGTTCTTATGATTCTTAAAACGCGATATCGCATCTCATTTCTATGTTTCATGGTAAGATATAATATTCATTGCGAAGTGTTATGCATTCCTCGTCTACGATTCAAATGAATGTAAATGCGACACTTCCTTGCAAGGAAATAACGTTTGCAGATGTCTACGTATCGTAGCAATAGAGTTTTTATGATTCTTAAAACTCGATATCGCATCTCATTTCTATATTTCATGGTAAGATATAATATGATTTGCGAAGTGTTATGTATTCCTCGTCTACACTCCAAATGATTGTGAATGCGACACTTCCTTGCAAGGAAATAGCGTTTGCAGATGTCTACGTATCGTAGCAATAGCTTTCTAATGCTCCTTAAAACGCGATATGGCATCTCATTTCTATGTTTCATGGTAAGATATAGTATGATTTGCGAAGTGTTATGTATTCCTCGCCTACACTTCAAATGAATGTAAATGCGACACTTCCTTGCTAGGAAATAGCGTCTGCAGATGTCTAGGTATCGTAGCAATAGAGTTCAAATGCTTCTTAAAGCGAGATATTGCATCTCATATCTATGTTTCATGATAAGATATAATATTCATTGCGAAGTGTTATGCATTCCTCGTATAGGATTCAAATGAATGTGAATGCGATACTTCCTCGCTAGGAAATAGCGTTTGCAGATGTCTACGTATCGTAGCAGTAGCTTTCTAATGCTTCTTAAAACGCGATATCGCATCTCATTTCTATGTTTCATGGTAAGATATACTATGATTTGCGAAGTGTCATGTATTCCTCGTCTACACTTCATATGAATGTGAATGCCACACTTCCTCGCTAGGAAATAGCGTTTGCAGATGTCTACGTATCGAAGCAATAGAGTTCTTATGATTCTTAAAACGCGATATCGCATCTCATTTCTATGTTTCATGGTAAGATATAATATTCATTGCGAAGTGTTATGTATTCCTCGTCTACACTTCAAATGAATGTAAATGCGACACTTCCTTGCAAGGAAATAGCGTTTGCAGATGTCTACGTATCGAAGCAATAGAGTGCAAATGCTTCTTAAAACGAGATATTGCATCTCATATCTATGTTTCATGATAGGATATAATATTCATTGCGAAGGGTTATGCATTCCTCGTCAACGATTCAAATGAACGTAAATGCGACACTTCCTTGCAAGGAGATAGCGTTTGCAGATGCCTACGTATCGTAGCAATAGAGTTCTTATGATTCTTAAAACGCGATATCGCATCTCATTTCTATGTTTCATGGTAAGATATAATATGATTTGCGAAGTGTTATGTATTCCTCGTCTACACTTCAAATGAATGTAAATGCGATACTTCCTTGCTAGGAAATAGCGTCTGCAGATGTCTAGGTATCGTAGCAATAGAGTTCAAATGCTTCTTAAAACGAGATATTGCTTCTCATATCTATGTTTCATGATAAGATATATTATTCATAGCGAAGTGTTATGCATTCCTCGTATACGATTCAAATGAATGTAAATGCGACACTTCCTTGCAAGGAAATAGCGTCTGCAGTTGTCTACGTATCGTAGCAATAGATTTCTAATGCTTCTTAAAACGCGATATCGCATTTCATTTCAATGTTTCATGGTAGGATATAATATGATTTGCGAAGTATCATGTATTCCTCGTCTACACTTCAAATGAATGTATGTGCGACACTTCCTTGCAAGGAAATAGCGTTTGCAGATATCTAGGTATCGAAGAAATACAGTTCAAATGCTTCTTAAAACGCGATATCGCATCTCATTTCTATGTTTCATGGTAAGATATAATATGATTTGCGAAGTGTTGTGTATTCCTCGTCTACAACTTCAAATGAATGTAAATGCGACACTTCCTTGCCAGGAAATAGCGTTTGCAGATGTCTACGTATCTTACTAGTAGATTTCTAATGCTTCTTAAAACGCGATATCGCATCTCATTTCTATGTTTCATGGAAAGATATAATATGATTTGCGAAGTGTCATGTATTCCTCGTCTACACTTCAAATGAATGTAAATGCGATACTTCCTTGCTAGGAAATAGCGTCTGCAGATGTCTAGGTATCGTAGCAATAGAGTTCAAATGCTTCTTAAAACGAGATATTGCATCTCATATCTATGTTTCATGATAAGATATAATATTCATTGCGAAGTGTTATGCATTCCTCGTATACGATTCAAATGAATGTAAATGCGACACTTACTTGCAAGGAAATAGCGTCTGCAGATGTCTACGTATCGTAGCAATAGATTTCTAATGCTTCTTAAAACGCGATATCGCATTTCATTTCAATGTTTCATGGTAGGATATAATATGATTTGCGAAGTATCATGTAGTCCTCGTCTACACTTCAAATGAATGTAAGTGCGACACTTCCTTGCAAGGAAATAGCGTTTGCAGATATCTAGGTATCGAAGAAATACAGTTCAAATGCTTCTTAAAACGCGATATCGCATCTCATTTCTATGTTTCATGGTAAGATATAATATGATTTGCGAAGTGTTGTGTATTCCTCGTCTACAACTTCAAATGAATGTAAATGCGACACTTCCTTGCCAGGAAATAGCGTTTGCAGATGTCTACGTATCTTACTAGTAGATTTCTAATGCTTCTTAAAACGCGATATCGCATCTCATTTCTATGTTTCATGGAAAGATATAATATGATTTGCGAAGTGTCATGTATTCCTCGTCTACACTTCAAATGAATGTAAATGCGATACTTCCTTGCTAGGAAATAGCGTCTGCAGATGTCTAGGTATCGTAGCAATAGAGTTCAAATGCTTCTTAAAACGAGATATTGCATCTCATATCTATGTTTCATGATAAGATATAATATTCATTGCGAAGTGTTATGCATTCCTCGTATACGATTCAAATGAATGTAAATGCGACACTTCCTTGCAAAGAAATAACGTTTGCAGTTGTCTACGTATCGTAGCAATAGAGTTCTTATGATTCTTAAAACGCGATATCGCATCTCATTTCTATGTTTCATGGTAAGATATAATATGATTTGCGAAGAGTTATGTATTCCTCGTCTACACTTCAAATGAATGTAAATGCGACACTTCCTTGCAAGCAAATAGCGTTTGCAGATGTCTACGTATCGAAGCAATAGATTTCTAATGCTTCTTAAAACGCGATATCGCATCTCATTTCTATGTTTCATGGTAAGATATAATATGATTTGCGAAGTGTCATGTATTTCTCGTCTACGATTCAAATGAATGTAAATGCGACACTTCCTTGCAAGGAAATAGCGTTTGCGGATGTCTACGTATCGTAGCAGTAGAGTTCTAATGCTTCTTAAAACGCGATATCGCATCTCATTTCTATGTTTCATGGTAAGATATAATATGATTTGCGAAGTGTTATGTATTCCTCGTCTGCACTTCAAATGAATGTAAATGCGACACTTCCTTGCAAGGAAATAGCGTTTGCAGATGTCTACGTATCGAAGCAATAGAGTGCAAATGCTTCTTAAAACGAGATATTGCATCTCATATCTATGTTTCATGATAGGATATAATATTCATTGCGAAGTGTTATGCATTCCTCGTCAACGATTCAAATGAACGTAAATGCGACACTTCCTTGCAAGGAGATAGCGTTTGCAGATGCCTACGTATCGTAGCAATAGAGTTCTTATGATTCTTAAAACGCGATATCGCATCTCATTTCTATGTTTCATGGTAAGATATAATATGATTTGCGAAGTGCTATGTATTCCTCGTCTACACTTCAAATGAATGTAAATGCGATACTTCCTTGCTAGGAAATAGCGTCTGCAGATGTCTAGGTATCGTAGCAATAGAGTTCAAATGCTTCTTAAAACGAGATATTGCTTCTCATATCTATGTTTCATGATAAGATATATTATTCATAGCGAAGTGTTATGCATTCCTCGTATACGATTCAAATGAATGTAAATGCGACACTTCCTTGCAAGGAAATAGCGTCTGCAGATGTCTACGTATCGTAGCAATAGATTTCTAATGCTTCTTAAAACGCGATATCGCATTTCATTTCAATGTTTCATGGTAGGATATAATATGATTTGCGAAGTATCATGTAGTCCTCGTCTACACTTCAAATGAATGTAAGTGCGACACTTCCTTGCAAGGAAATAGCGTTTGCAGATATCTAGGTATCGAAGAAATACAGTTCAAATGCTTCTTAAAACGCGATATCGCATCTCATTTCTATGTTTCATGGTAAGATATAATATGATTTGCGAAGTGTTGTGTATTCCTCGTCTACAACTTCAAATGAATGTAAATGCGACACTTCCTTCCCAGGAAATAGCGTTTGCAGATGTCTACGTATCTTACAAGTAGATTTCTAATGCTTCTTAAAACGCGATATCGCATCTCATTTCTATGTTTCATGGAAAGATATAATATGATTTGCGAAGTGTCATGTATTCCTCGTCTACACTTCAAATGAATGTAAATGCGATACTTCCTTGCTAGGAAATAGCGTCTGCAGATGTCTAGGTATCGTAGCAATAGAGTTCAAATGCTTCTTAAAACGAGATATTGCATCTCATATCTATGTTTCATGATAAGATATAATATTCATTGCGAAGTGTTATGCATTCCACGTATACGATTCAAATGAATGTAAATGCGACACTTCCTTGCAAGGAAATAACGTTTGCAGTTGTCTACGTATCGTAGCAATAGAGTTCTTATGATTCTTAAAACGCGATATCGCATCTCATTTCTATGTTTCATGGTAAGATATAATATGATTTGCGAAGAGTTATGTATTCCTCGTCTACACTTCAAATGAATGTAAATGCGACACTTCCTTGCAAGCAAATAGCGTTTGCAGATGTCTACGTATCGAAGCAGTAGATTTCTAATGCTTCTTAAAACGCGATATCGCATCTCATTTCTATGTTTCATGGTAAGATATAATATGATTTGCGAAGTGTCATGTATTCCTCGTCTACGATTCAAATGAATGTAAATGCGACACTTCCTTGCAAGGAAATAGCGTTTGCGGATGTCTACGTATCGTAGCAGTAGAGTTCTAATGCTTCTTAAAACGCGATATCGCATCTCATTTCTATGTGTCATGGTAAGATATAATATGATTTGCGAAGTATCATGTATTCCTCGTCTACACTTCAAATGAATGTAAATGCGACACTTCCTTGCCAGGAAATAGCGTTTGCAGATGTCTACGTATCGAAGCAATAGAGTTCAAATGCTTCTTAAAACGCGATATCGCATCTCATTTCTATGTTTCATGGTAAGATATAATATGATTTGCGAAGTGTTATGTATTCCTCGTCTACACTTCAAATGAATGTAAATGCGACACTTTCTTGCAAAGAAATAGCGTTTGCAGATGTCTACGTATCTTAGCAATAGATTTCTAATGCTTCTTAAAACGAGATATCGCATCTCATTTCTATGTTTCATGGAAAGATATAATATGATTTGCGAAGTGTCATGTATTCCTCGTCTACACTTCAAATGAATGTAAATGCGATATTTCCTTGCTAGGAAATAGCGTCTGCAGATGTCTAGGTATCGTAGCAATAGAGTTCAAATGCTTCTTAAAACGAGATATTGCATCTCATATCTATGTTTCATGATAAGATATAATATTCATTGCGAAGTGTTATGCATTCCTCGTATAGGATTCAAATGAATGTGAATGCGATACTTCCTCGCTAGGAAATAGCGTTTGCAGATGTCTACGTATCGTAGCAGTAGCTTTCTAATGCTTCTTAAAACGCGATATCGCATCTCATTTCTATGTTTCATGGTAAGATATAATATGATTTGCGAAGTGCTATGTATTCCTCGTCTACTCTTCAAATGAATGTGAATGCCACACTTCCTCGCTAGGAAATAGCGTTTGCAGATGTCTACGTATCGAAGCAATAGAGTTCTTATGATTCTTAAAACGCGATATCGCATCTCATTTCTATGTTTCATGGTAAGATATAATATTCATTGCGAAGTGTTATGTATTCCTCGTCTACACTTCAAATGAATGTAAACGCGACACTTCCTTGCAAGGAAATAGCGTTTGCAGATGTCTACGTATCGAAGCAATAGAGTGCAAATGCTTCTTAAAACGAGATATTGCATCTCATATCTATGTTTCATGATAGGATATAATATTCATTGCGAAGTGTTATGCATTCCTCGTCAACGATTCAAATGAACGTAAATGCGACACTTCCTTGCAAGGAGATAGCGTTTGCAGATGCCTACGTATCGTAGCAATAGAGTTCTTATGATTCTTAAAACGCGATATCGCATCTCATTTCTATGTTTCATGGTAAGATATAATATGATTTGCGAAGTGCTATGTATTCCTCGTCTACACTTCAAATGAATGTAAATGCGATACTTCCTTGCTAGGAAATAGCGTCTGCAGATGTCTAGGTATCGTAGCAATAGAGTTCAAATGCTTCTTAAAACGAGATATTGCTTCTCATATCTATGTTTCATGATAAGATATATTATTCATAGCGAAGTGTTATGCATTCCTCGTATACGATTCAAATGAATGTAAATGCGACACTTCCTTGCAAGGAAATAGCGTCTGCAGATGTCTACGTATCGTAGCAATAGATTTCTAATGCTTCTTAAAACGCGATATCGCATTTCATTTCAATGTTTCATGGTAGGATATAATATGATTTGCGAAGTATCATGTAGTCCTCGTCTACACTTCAAATGAATGTAAGTGCGACACTTCCTTGCAAGGAAATAGCGTTTGCAGATATCTAGGTATCGAAGAAATACAGTTCAAATGCTTCTTAAAACGCGATATCGCATCTCATTTCTATGTTTCATGGTAAGATATAATATGATTTGCGAAGTGTTGTGTATTCCTCGTCTACAACTTCAAATGAATGTAAATGCGACACTTCCTTCCCAGGAAATAGCGTTTGCAGATGTCTACGTATCTTACAAGTAGATTTCTAATGCTTCTTAAAACGCGATATCGCATCTCATTTCTATGTTTCATGGAAAGATATAATATGATTTGCGAAGTGTCATGTATTCCTCGTCTACACTTCAAATGAATGTAAATGCGATACTTCCTTGCTAGGAAATAGCGTCTGCAGATGTCTAGGTATCGTAGCAATAGAGTTCAAATGCTTCTTAAAACGAGATATTGCATCTCATATCTATGTTTCATGATAAGATATAATATTCATTGCGAAGTGTTATGCATTCCTCGTATACGATTCAAATGAATGTAAATGCGACACTTCCTTGCAAGGAAATAACGTTTGCAGTTGTCTACGTATCGTAGCAATAGAGTTCTTATGATTCTTAAAACGCGATATCGCATCTCATTTCTATGTTTCATGGTAAGATATAATATGATTTGCGAAGAGTTATGTATTCCTCGTCTACACTTCAAATGAATGTAAATGCGACACTTCCTTGCAAGCAAATAGCGTTTGCAGATGTCTACGTATCGAAGCAGTAGATTTCTAATGCTTCTTAAAACGCGATATCGCATCTCATTTCTATGTTTCATGGTAAGATATAATATGATTTGCGAAGTGTCATGTATTCCTCGTCTACGATTCAAATGAATGTAAATGCGACACTTCCTTGCAAGGAAATAGCGTTTGCGGATGTCTACGTATCGTAGCAGTAGAGTTCTAATGCTTCTTAAAACGCGATATCGCATCTCATTTCTATGTGTCATGGTAAGATATAATATGATTTGCGAAGTATCATGTATTCCTCGTCTACACTTCAAATGAATGTAAATGCGACACTTCCTTGCCAGGAAATAGCGTTTGCAGATGTCTACGTATCGAAGCAATAGAGTTCAAATGCTTCTTAAAACGCGATATCGCATCTCATTTCTATGTTTCATGGTAAGATATAATATGATTTGCGAAGTGTTATGTATTCCTCGTCTACACTTCAAATGAATGTAAATGCGACACTTCCTTGCAAAGAAATAGCGTTTGCAGATGTCTACGTATCTTAGCAATAGATTTCTAATGCTTCTTAAAACGAGATATCGCATCTCATTTCTATGTTTCATGGAAAGATATAATATGATTTGCGAAGTGTCATGTATTCCTCGTCTACACTTCAAATGAATGTAAATGCGATATTTCCTTGCTAGGAAATAGCGTCTGCAGATGTCTAGGTATCGTAGCAATAGAGTTCAAATGCTTCTTAAAACGAGATATTGCATCTCATATCTATGTTTCATGATAAGATATAATATTCATTGCGAAGTGTTATGCATTCCTCGTATAGGATTCAAATGAATGTGAATGCGATACTTCCTCGCTAGGAAATAGCGTTTGCAGATGTCTACGTATCGTAGCAGTAGCTTTCTAATGCTTCTTAAAACGCGATATCGCATCTCATTTCTATGTTTCATGGTAAGATATAATATGATTTGCGAAGTGCTATGTATTCCTCGTCTACTCTTCATATGAATGTGAATGCCACACTTCCTCGCTAGGAAATAGCGTTTGCAGATGTCTACGTATCGAAGCAATAGAGTTCTTATGATTCTTAAAACGCGATATCGCATCTCATTTCTATGTTTCATGGTAAGATATAATATTCATTGCGAAGTGTTATGTATTCCTCGTCTACACTTCAAATGAATGTAAACGCGACACTTCCTTGCAAGGAAATAGCGTTTGCAGATGTCTACGTATCGAAGCAATAGAGTGCAAATGCTTCTTAAAACGAGATATTGCATCTCATATCTATGTTTCATGATAGGATATAATATTCATTGCGAAGTGTTATGCATTCCTCGTCAACGATTCAAATGAACGTAAATGCGACACTTCCTTGCAAGGAGATAGCGTTTGCAGATGCCTACGTATCGTAGCAATAGAGTTCTTATGATTCTTAAAACGCGATATCGCATCTCATTTCTATGTTTCATGGTAAGATATAATATGATTTGCGAAGTGCTATGTATTCCTCGTCTACACTTCAAATGAATGTAAATGCGATACTTCCTTGCTAGGAAATAGCGTCTGCAGATGTCTAGGTATCGTAGCAATAGAGTTCAAATGCTTCTTAAAACGAGATATTGCTTCTCATATCTATGTTTCATGATAAGATATATTATTCATAGCGAAGTGTTATGCATTCCTCGTATACGATTCAAATGAATGTAAATGCGACACTTCCTTGCAAGGAAATAGCGTCTGCAGATGTCTACGTATCGTAGCAATAGATTTCTAATGCTTCTTAAAACGCGATATCGCATTTCATTTCAATGTTTCATGGTAGGATATAATATGATTTGCGAAGTATCATGTAGTCCTCGTCTACACTTCAAATGAATGTAAGTGCGACACTTCCTTGCAAGGAAATAGCGTTTGCAGATATCTAGGTATCGAAGAAATACAGTTCAAATGCTTCTTAAAACGCGATATCGCATCTCATTTCTATGTTTCATGGTAAGATATAATATGATTTGCGAAGTGTTGTGTATTCCTCGTCTACAACTTCAAATGAATGTAAATGCGACACTTCCTTGCCAGGAAATAGCGTTTGCAGATGTCTACGTATCTTACTAGTAGATTTCTAATGCTTCTTAAAACGCGATATCGCATCTCATTTCTATGTTTCATGGTAAGATATAATATGATTTGCGAAGTGTTATGTATTCCTCGTCTACACTTCAAATGAATGTAAATGCGATACTTCCTTGCTAGGAAATAGCGTCTGCAGATGTCTAGGTATCGTAGCAATAGAGTTCAAATGCTTCTTAAAACGAGATATTGCTTCTCATATCTATGTTTCATGATAAGATATATTATTCATAGCGAAGTGTTATGCATTCCTCGTATACGATTCAAATGAATGTAAATGCGACACCTCCTTGCAAGGAAATAGCGTCTGCAGATGTCTACGTATCGTAGCAATAGATTTCTAATGCTTCTTAAAACGCGATATCGCATTTCATTTCAATGTTTCATGGTAGGATATAATATGATTTGCGAAGTATCATGTATTCCTCGTCTACACTTCAAATGAATGTAAGTGCGACACTTCCTTGCAAGGAAATAGCGTTTGCAGATATCTAGGTATCGAAGAAATACAGTTCAAATGCTTCTTAAAACGCGATATCGCATCTCATTTCTATGTTTCATGGTAAGATATAATATGATTTGCGAAGTGTTGTGTATTCCTCATCTACAACTTCAAATGAATGTAAATGCGACACTTCCTTGCCAGGAAATAGCGTTTGCAGATGTCTACGTATCTTACTAGTAGATTTCTAATGCTTCTTAAAACGCGATATCGCATCTCATTTCTATGTTTCATGGAAAGATATAATATGATTTGCGAAGTGTCATGTATTCCTCGTCTACACTTCAAATGAATGTAAATGCGATACTTCCTTGCTAGGAAATAGCGTCTGCAGATGTCTAGGTATCGTAGCAATAGAGTTCAAATGCTTCTTAAAACGAGATATTGCATCTCATATCTATGTTTCATGATAAGATATAATATTCATTGCGAAGTGTTATGCATTCCTCGTATACGATTCAAATGAATGTAAATGCGACACTTCCTTGCAAAGAAATAACGTTTGCAGTTGTCTACGTATCGTAGCAATAGAGTTCTTATGATTCTTAAAACGCGATATCGCATCTCATTTCTATGTTTCATGGTAAGATATAATATGATTTGCGAAGAGTTATGTATTCCTCGTCTACACTTCAAATGAATGTAAATGCGACACTTCCTTGCAAGCAAATAGCGTTTGCAGATGTCTACGTATCGAAGCAATAGATTTCTAATGCTTCTTAAAACGCGATATCGCATCTCATTTCTATGTTTCATGGTAAGATATAATATGATTTGCGAAGTGTCATGTATTCCTCGTCTACGATTCAAATGAATGTAAATGCGACACTTCCTTGCAAGGAAATAGCGTTTGCGGATGTCTACGTATCGTAGCAGTAGAGTTCTAATGCTTCTTAAAACGCGATATCTCATCTCATTTCTATGTTTCATGGTAAGATATAATATGATTTGCGAAGTGTTATGTATTCCTCGTCTACACTTCAAATGAATGTAAATGCGACACTTCCTTGCAAGGAAATAGCGTTTGCAGACGTCTACGTATCGAAGCAATAGAGTGCAAATGCTTCTTAAAACGAGATATCGCATCTCATTTCTATGTTTCATGGAAAGATATAATATGATTTGCGAAGTGTCATGTATTCCTCGTCTACACTTCAAATGAATGTAAATGCGATACATCCTTGCTAGGAAATAGCGTCTGCAGATGTCTAGGTATCGTAGCAATAGAGTTCAAATGCTTCTTAAACCGAGATATCGCATCTCATTTCATTGTTTCATGGTAAGATATAATATGATTTGCGAAGTGTTATGTATTCCTCGTGTACACCTCAAATGAATGTAAATGCGACACTTCCTTGCAAGGAAATAGCGTTTGCAGATGTCTACGTATCGAATGAATAGAGTTCAAATGCTTCTTAAAATGCGATATCGCATCTCATGTCTATGTTTCATGGTAAGATATAATATGATTTGCGAAGTATCATGTATTCCTCGTCTACACTTCAAATGAATGTAAATGCGACACTTCCTTGCTAGGAAATAGTGTCTGCAGATGTCTAGGTATCGTAGCGATAGAGTTCTAATGCTTCTTAAAATGCGATATCGCATCTCATTTCTATGTTTCATGGTAAGATATAATTTGATTTGCGAAGTGTTATGTATTCCTCGTCTACACTTCAAATGAATGTAAATGCGACACTTCCTTGCAAGGAAATAGCGTCTGCAGGTGTTTACGTATCGTAGCAATAGATTTCTAATTCTTCTTAAAACGGGATATTGCATCTCATATCTATGTTTCATGATAAGATATAATATTCACTGCGAAGTGTTATGCATTCCTGGTCTACGATTCAAATGAATGTAAATGCGACACTTCCTTGCTAGGAAATAGCGTCTGCAGATGTCTAGGCATCGTAGCAATAGAGTTCAAATGCTTCTTAAAACGCGATATCGCATCTCATTTCTATGTTTCATGGTAAGATATAATATGATTTGCGAAGTGTTATGCATTCCTCGTCTACGATTCAAATGAATGTAAATGCGACACTTCCTTGCAAGGAAATAGCGTTTACAGATGTCTACCTATCGTAGCAATAGAGTTCTAATGCTTCTTAAAACGCGATATCGCATCTCATTTCTATGTTTCATGGTAAGATATAATATGATTTGCGAAGTGTTATATATTCGTCGTCTACACTTCACATGAATGTAAATGCGGCACTTCCTTGCTGGGAAATAGTGTCTGCAGATGTCTAGGTATCGTAGCGATAGAGTTCTAATGCTTCCTAAAACGCGATATCGCATCTCATTTCTATGTTTCATGGTAAGATATAATATGATTTGCGAAGTGTTATGTATTCCTCGTCTACAATTCAAATGAATGTAATTGCGACACTTCCTTGCTCGGAAATAGTGTCTGCAGATGTCTAGGCATCGTAGCGATAGCGTTCTAATGCTTCCTGAAACGCGATATCGCATCTCATTTCTATGTTTCATGGTAAGATATAATATGATTTGCGAAGGGTTATGTATTCATCGTCTACACTTCAAATCAATGTGAATGCGACACTTCCTCGCTAGGAAATAGCGTTTGCAGATGTCTACGTATCGTAGCAATAGATTTCTAATGCTTCTTAAAACGCGATATCACATCTCATTTCTATGTTTCATGGTAGGATATAATATGATTTGCGAAGTGTTCTGTATTCCTCATCTACACTTCAAATGAATGTAAATGCGACACTTCCTTGCAAGCAAATAGCGTTTGCAGATGTCTACGTATCGAAGAAATAGAGTTCTTATGATTCTTAAAACGCGA
The DNA here is from genome assembly GCF_050948175.1 of Xylocopa sonorina. Classification (NCBI taxonomy): domain Eukaryota; kingdom Metazoa; phylum Arthropoda; class Insecta; order Hymenoptera; family Apidae; genus Xylocopa; species Xylocopa sonorina. The sequence continues at coordinate 206,734 of NW_027490272.1, read as the reverse complement.
TATCGCATCTCATTTCTATGTTTCATGGTAAGATATAATATTCATTGCGAAGTGTTATGCATTCCTCGTCTACGATTCAAATGAATGTAAATGCGACACTTCCTTGCAAGGAAATAACGTTTGCAGATGTCTACGTATCGTAGCAATAGAGTTTTTATGATTCTTAAAACTCGATATCGCATCTCATTTCTATATTTCATGGTAAGATATAATATGATTTGCGAAGTGTTATGTATTCCTCGTCTACACTCCAAATGATTGTGAATGCGACACTTCCTTGCAAGGAAATAGCGTTTGCAGATGTCTACGTATCGTAGCAATGGAGTTCTTATGATTCTTAAAACGCGATATCGCATCTCAATTCTATGTTTCATGGTAAGATATAATACGATTTGCGAAGTGTTATGCATTCCTCGTCTACACTTCAAATGAATGTGAATGCGATACTTCCTCGCTAGGAAATAGCGTTTGCAGATGTCTACGTATCGTAGCAATAGCTTTCTAATGCTTCTTAAAACGCGATATGGCATCTCATTTCTATGTTTCATGGTAAGATATAATATGGTTTGCGAAGTGTCATGTATTCCTCGTCTACACTTCGAATGAATGTAAATGCGACACTTCCTTGCTAGGAAATAGCGTCTGCAGATGTCTAGGTATCATAGCAGTAGAGTTCAAATGCTTCTTGAAACGAGATATTGCATCTCATATCTATGATTCATGATAAGATATAATATTCATTGCGAAGTGTTATGCATTCCTCGTATACGATTCAAATGAATGCAAATGTGACACTTCCTTGCAAGGAAATAGCGTTTGCAGATGTCTACGTATCGAAGCAATAGAGTTCAAATGCTTGTTAAAACGAGATATTGCATCTCATATCTATGTTTTATGATAAGATATAATATTCATTGCGAAGTGTTATGCATTCCTCGTCTACGATTCAAATGATTGTAAATACGACACTTCCTTGCAAGGAAATAGCGTTTGCAGATGTCTACGTATCGAAGCAATAGGCTTCAAATGCTTCTTAAAACGAGATATTGCATCTCATATCTATGTTTCATGATAAGATATAATATTCATTGCGAAGTGTTAAGCATTCCTCGCCTACGATTCAAATGAATGTAAAGTCGGCACTTCCTTGCAAGGAAATAGCGTTTGCAGATGTCTACGTATCGTAGCAATAGAGTTCTTGTGATTCTTAAAAGGCGATATCGCATCTCATTTCTATGTTTCATGGTAAGATATAACATGATTTGCGAAGTGTTATGTATTCCTCGTCTACACTTCAAATGAATGTGAATGCGTTACTTCCTCGCTAGGAAATAGCGTTTGCAGATGTCTACCTATCGTAGCAATAGTGTTCTAATGCTCCTTAAAACGCGATATCGCATCTCATTTCTATGTTTCATGGTAAGATATAGTATGATTTGCGAAGTGTTATGTATTCCTCGCCTACACTTCAAATGAATGTAAATGCGACACTTCCATGCTAGGAAATAGCGTCTGCAGATGTCTAGGTATCGTAGCAATAGAGTTCAAATGCTTCTTAAAACGAGATATTGCATCTCATATCTATGTTTCATGATAAGATATAATATTCATTGCGAAGTGTTATGCATTCCTCGTATAGGATTCAAATGAATGTGAATGCGATACTTCCTCGCTAGGAAATAGCGTTTGCAGATGTCTACGTATCGTAGCAGTAGCTTTCTAATGCTTCTTAAAACGCGATATCGCATCTCATTTCTATGTTTCATGGTAAGATATAATATGATTTGCGAAGTGTTATGTATTCCTCGTCTACTCTTCAAATGAATGTGAATGCCACACTTCCTCGCTAGGAAATAGCGTTTGCAGATGTCTACGTATCGTAGCAATAGTGTTCTTATGATTCTTAAAACGCGATATCGCATCTCATTTCTATGTTTCATGGTAAGATATAATATTCATTGCGAAGTGTCATGTATTCCTCGTCTACACTTCAAATGAATGCAAATGCGACACTTCCTTGCTAGGAAATAGCGTCTGCAGATGTCTAGGTATCGTAGCAATAGAGTTCAAATGCTTCTTAAAACGAGATATTGCATCTCATATCTATGTTTCATGATAAGATATAATATTCATTGCGAAGTGTTATGCATTCCTCGTCTACGGTTCAAATGAATGTAAATGCGACACTTCCTTGCAAGGAAATAGCGTTTGCAGATGTCTACGTATCGTAGCAATAGAGTTTTTATGATTCTTAAAACGCGATATCGCATCCCATTTCTATGTTTCATGGTAAGAAATAATATGATTTGCGAAGTGTTATGTATTCCTCGTCTACGATTCAAATGAATGTAAATGCGACACTTCCTTGCAAGGAAATAGCGTTTGCAGATGTCTACGTATCGTAGCAGTAGAGTTCTTATGATTCTTAAAGCGCGATATTGCATCCAATTTCTATGTTTCATTGTAAGATATAATATAATTTGTGAAGTGTCATGTATTCCTCGCCTACACTTCAAATGAATGTAAATGCGACACTTCCTTGCAAGGAAATAGCGTTTGCAGATGTCTACGTATCGAAGCAGTAGAGTTCAAATGTTTCTTAAAACGAGATATTGCATCTCATATCTATGTTTCATGGTAAGATATAATATTCATTGCGAAGTGTCATGTATTCCTCGTCTACACTTCAAATGAATGCAAATGCGACACTTCCTTGCTAGGAAATAGTGTCTGCAGATGTCTACGTATCGTAGCAATGGAGTTCTTATGATTCTTAAAACGCGATATCGCATCTCAATACTATGTTTCATGGTAAGATATAATATGATTAGTGAAGTGTCATGTATTCCTCGTCTACACTTCAAATGAATGTAAATGCGACACTTCCTTGCAAGGAAATAGCGTTTGCAGATGTCTACGTATCGAAGCAATAGAGTTCAAATGCTTGTTAAAACGAGATATTGCATCTCATATCTATGTTTCATGATAAGATATAATATTCATTGCGAAGTGTTATGCATTCGTTGAATACGATTCAAATGAACGTAAATGCGACACTTCCTTGCAAGGAAATAGCGTTTGCAGATGTCTACGTATCGAAGCAGTAGAGATCAAATGCTTCGTAAAACGAGATATTGCATCTCATTTCTATGTTTCAAGGTAAGATATAATATGATTTGCGAAGTGTCATGTATTCCTCGTCTACACTTCAAATGAATGTAAATGCGACACTTCCTTGCTAGGAAATAGTGTCTGCAGATGTCTAGGTATCGTAGCTATAGAGTTCTAATGCTTCTTAAAACGCGATATCGCATCTCATTTCTATGTTTCATGGTAAGATATAATATGATTTGCGAAGTGTTATGTATTCCTCGTCTACACTTCATATGAATGTAAATGCGACACTTCCTTGCAAGGAAATAGCGTTTGCAGATGTCTACCTATCGTAGCAATAGAGTTCTAATGCTTCTTAATACGCGATGTCGCATCTCATTTCTATGTTTCATGGTAAGATATAATATTCATTGCGAAGTGTCATGTATTCCTCGTCTACACTTCAAATGAATGCAAATGCGACACTTCCTTGCTAGGAAATAGTGTCTGCAGATGTCTACGTATCGTAGCAATGGAGTTCTTATGATTCTTAAAACGCGATATCGCATCTCAATACTATGTTTCATGGTAAGATATAATATGATTAGTGAAGTGTCATGTATTCCTCGTCTACACTTCAAATGAATGTAAATGCGACACTTCCTTGCAAGGAAATAGCGTTTGCAGATGTCTACGTATCGAAGCAATAGAGTTCAAATGCTTGTTAAAACGAGATATTGCATCTCATATCTATGTTTCATGATAAGATATAATATTCATTGCGAAGTGTTATGCATTCGTCGAATACGATTCAAATGAACGTAAATGCGACACTTCCTTGCAAGGAAATAGCGTTTGCAGATGTCTACGTATCGAAGCAATAGAGATCAAATGCTTCGTAAAACGAGATATTGCATCTCATTTCTATGTTTCAAGGTAAGATATAATATGATTTGCGAAGTGTCATGTATTCCTCGTCTACACTTCAAATGAATGTAAATGCGACACTTCCTTGCTAGGAAATAGTGTCTGCAGATGTCTAGGTATCGTAGCAATAGAGTTCTAATGCTTCTTAATACGCGATGTCGCATCTCATTTCTATGTTTCATGGTAAGATATAATATTCATTGCGAAGTGTTATGCATTCCTCGTATACGATTCAAATGAATGTAAATGCGACACTTCCTTGCAAGGAAATAGCGTCTGCAGATGTCTACGTATCGAAGCAATAGAGTTCAAATGCTTGTTAAAACGAGATATAGCATCTCATATCTATGTTTTATGATAAGATATAATATTCATTTGGAAGTGTTATGCATTCCTCGTCTACGATTCAAATGAATGTAAATGCGACACTTCCTTGCAAGGAAATAGCGTTTGCAGATGTCTACGTATCGTAGCTATAGAGTTTTTGTGATTCTTAAAACGCGATATCGCATCCCATTTCTATGTTTCATGGTAAGATATAATATGATTTGCGATGTGTTATGTATTCCTCGTCTACACTTCAAATGAATGTGAATGCCACACTTCCTAGCTAGGAAATAGAGTTTGCAGATGTCTACGTATCGTAGCAATAGAGTTCTTATGATTCTTAAAACGCGATATCGCATCTCATTTCTATGTTTCATGGTAAGATATAATATGATTTGCGAAGTGTCATGTATTCCTCGTCTACACTTCAAATGAATGTAGATGCGACACTTCCTTGCCAGGAAATAGCGTCTGCAGATGTCTAGGTATCGTAGCAATAGAGTTCAAATGCTTCTTGAAACGAGATATTGCATCTCATATCTATGATTCATGATAAGATATAATATTCATTGCGAACTGTTATGCATTCCTCTTATACGATTCAAATGAATGCAAATGCGACACTTCCTTGCAAGGAAATAGCGTTTGCAGATGTCTACGTATCGAAGCAATAGAGTTCAAATGCTTCTTAAAACGAGATATTGCATCTCATATCTATGTTTTATGATAAGATATAATATTCATTTGGAAGTGTTATGCATTCCTCGTCTACGATTCAAATGAATGTAAATGCGACACTTCCTTGCAAGGAAATAGCGTTTGCAGATGCCTACGAATCGTAGCAATAGAGTTTTTATGATTCTTAGAACGCGATATCGCATCCCATTTCTATGTTTCATGGTAAGATATAATATGATTTGCGAAGTGTTATGTATTCCTCGTCTACACTTCAAATGAACGTGAATGCCACACCTCCTCGCTAGGAAATAGCGTTTGCAGATGTCTACGTATCGTAGCAATAGAGTTCTTATGATACTTAAAACGCGATATCGCATCTCATTTCTATGTTTCATGGTAAGATATAATATGATTTGCGAAGTGTTATGTATTCCTCGTCTACACTTCAAATGAATGTAAATGCGACACTTCCTTGCAAGCAAATAGCGTTTGCAGATGTCTACGTATCGTAGCAATAGAGTTTTTATGATACTTAAAGCGCGATATAGCATCTCATTTCTATGTTTCATGGTAAGATATAATATGATTTGCGAAGTGTTATGTATTCCTCGTCTACACTTCAAATGAATGCAAATGCGACACTTCCTTGCTAGGAAATAGTGTCTGCAGATGTCTAGGTATCGTAGCAATAGAGTTCAAATGCTTCTTGAAACGAGATATTGCATCTCATATCTATGATTCATGATAAGATATAATATTCATTGCGAAGTGTTATGCATTCCTCTTATACGATTCAAATGAATGCAAATGCGACACTTCCTTGCAAGGAAATAGCGTTTGCAGATGTCTACGTATCGAAGCAGTAGAGTTCAAATGCTTCTTAAAACGAGATATTGCATCTCATATCTATGTTTTATGATAAGACATAATATTCATTTGGAAGTGTTATGCATTCCTCGTCTACGATTCAAATGAATGTAAATGCGACACTTCCTTGCAAGGAAATAGCGTTTGCAGATGTCTACGTATCGTAGCTATAGAGTTTTTGTGATTCTTAAAACGCGATATCGCATCCCATTTCTATGTTTCATGGTAAGATATAATATGATTTGCGATGTGTTATGTATTCCTCGTCTACACTTCAAATGAATGTGAATGCCACACTTCCTAGCTAGGAAATAGCGTTTGCAGATGTCTACGTATCGTAGCAATAGAGTTCTTATGATTCTTAAAACGCGATATCGCATCTCATTTCTATGTTTCATGGTAAGATATAATATGATTTGCGAAGTGTCATGTATTCCTCGTCTACACTTCAAATGAATGTAGATGCGACACTTCCTTGCCAGGAAATAGCGTCTGCAGATGTCTAGGTATCGTAGCAATAGAGTTCAAATGCTTCTTGAAACGAGATATTGCATCTCATATCTATGATTCATGATAAGATATAATATTCATTGCGAACTGTTATGCATTCCTCTTATACGATTCAAATGAATGCAAATGCGACACTTCCTTGCAAGGAAATAGCGTTTGCAGATGTCTACGTATCGAAGCAATAGAGTTCAAATGCTTCTTAAAACGAGGTATTGCATCTCATATCTATGTTTTATGATAAGATATAATATTCATTTGGAAGTGTTATGCATTCCTCGTCTACGATTCAAATGAATGTAAATGCGACACTTCCTTGCAAGGAAATAGCGTTTGCAGATGCCTACGTATCGTAGCAATAGAGTTTTTATGATTCTTAGAACGCGATATCGCATCCCATTTCTATGTTTCATGGTAAGATATAATATGATTTGCGAAGTGTTATGTATTCCTCGTCTACACTTCAAATGAACGTGAATGCCACACCTCCTCGCTAGGAAATAGCGTTTGCAGATGTCTACGTATCGTAGCAATAGAGTTCTTATGATACTTAAAACGCGATATCGCATCTCATTTCTATGTTTCATGGTAAGATATAATATGATTTGCGAAGTGTTATGTATTCCTCGTCTACACTTCAAATGAATGTAAATGTGACACTTCCTTGCAAGCAAATAGCGTTTGCAGATGTCTACGTATCGTAGCAATAGAGTTTTTATGATTCTTAAATCGCGATATAGCATCTCATTTCTATGTTTCATGGTAAGATATAATATGATTTGCGAAGTGTTATGTATTCCTAGTCTACACTTCAAATGAATGCAAATGCGACACTTCCTTGCTAGGAAATAGTGTCTGCAGATGTCTAGGTATCGTAGCAATAGAGTTCAAATGCTTCTTGAAACTAGATATTGCATCTCATATCTATGATTCATGATAAGATATAATATTCATTGCGAAGTGTTATGCATTCCTCTTATACGATTCAAATGAATGCAAATGCGACACTTCCTTGCAAGGAAATAGCGTTTGCAGATGTCTACGTATCGAAGCAATAGAGTTCAAATGCTTCTTAAAACGAGATATTGCATCTCATATCTATGTTTTATGATAAGACATAATATTCATTTGGAAGTGTTATGCATTCCTCGTCTACGATTCAAATGAATGTAAATGCGACACTTCCTTGCAAGGAAATAGCGTTTGCAGATGTCTACGTATCGTAGCAATAGAGTTTTTCTGATTCTTAGAACGCGATATCGCATCCCATTTCTATGTCTCATGGTAAGATATAATATGATTTGCGAAGTGTTATGTATTCCTCGTCTACACTTCAAATGAACGTGAATGCCACACTTCCTCGCTAGGAAATAGCGTTTGCAGATATCTACGTATCGTAGCAATAGAGTTCTTATGATTCTTAAAACGCGATATCGCATCTCATTTCTATGTTTCATGGTAAGATATAATATGATTTGCGAAGTGTTATGTATTCCTCGTCTACACTTCAAATGAATGTAAATGCGACACTTCCTTGCAAGCAAATAGCGTTTGCAGATGTCTACGTATCGTAGCAATAGAGTTTTTATGATTCTTAAAGCGCGATATCGCATCTCATTTCTATGTTTCATGGTAAGATATAATATGATTTGCGGAGTGTAATGTATTCCTCGTCTACACTTCAAATGAATGTGAATGCCACACTTCCTCGCTAGGAAATAGAGTTTGCAGATATCTACGTATCGTAGCAATGGAGTTCTTATGATTCTTAAAACGCGATATCGCATCTCATTTCTATGTTTCATGGTAGGATATAATATGATTTGCGAAGTGTTATGTATTCCTCGTCTACGATTCAAATGAATGTAAATGCGACACTTCCTTCCAAGGAAATAGCGTTTGCAGATGTCTACGTATCTTAGCAATAGAGTTCTAATGCTTCTTAATACGCGATGTCGCATTTCATTTCTATGTTTCATGGTAAGATATAATATTCATTGCGAAGTGTTATGCATTCCTCGTATACGATTCTAATGAATGTAAATGAGACACTTCCTTGCAAGGAAATAGCGTCTGCAGATGTCTACGTATCGTAGCAATAGATTTCTAATGCTTCTTAAAACGCGATATCGCATCTAATTCCTATGTTTTATGGTAAGATATAATGTGATTTGCGAAGTGTCATGTATTCCTCGTCTACACTTCAAATGAATGTAAATGCGACACCTCCTTGCTAGGAAATAGCTTCTGCAGATGTCTACGTATTGAAGCCATTGAGTTCAAATGCTTCTTAAAACGAGATATTGCATCTCATATCTATGTTTCATGATAAGATATAATATTCATTGCGAAGTGTTATGCATTCCTCGTCTACGATTCAAATGAAAGTAAATGCGACACTTCCTTGCAAGAAAATTGCGATTGCAGATGTCTGCGTATCGTAGCAATAGAGTTCTTGTGATTCTTAAAACGCGATATCGCATCTCATTTCTATGTTTCATGGTAAGATATAATATGATTTGCGAAGTGTTGTGTATTCCTCGTCTACACTTCATATGAATGTAAATGCGACACTTCCTTGCAAAGAAATAGCGTTTGCAGATGTCTACGTATCTTAGCAATAGATTTCTAATGCTTCTTAAAACGCGATATCGCATCACATTTCTATGTTTCATGGAAAGATATAATATGATTTGCGAAGTGTCATGTATTCCTCGTCTACACTTCAAATGAATGTAAATGCGATACTTCCTTGCTAGGAAATAGCGTCTGCAGATGTCTAGGTATCGTAGCAATAGAGTTCAAATGCTTCTTAAAACGAGATATTGCATCTCATATCTATGTTTCATGATAAGATATAATATTCATAGCGAAGTGTTATGCATTCCTCGTATACGATTCAAATGAATGTAAATGCGACACTTCCTTGCAAGGAAATAGCGTTTGCATTTGTCTACGTATCGTAGCAATAGAGTTCTTATGATTCTTAAAACGCGATATCGCATCTCATTTCTATGTTTCATGGAAAGATATAATATGATTTGCGAAGTGTTATGTATTCCTCGTCTACACTTCAAATGAATGTAAATGCGACACTTCCTTGCAAGGAAATAGCGTCTGCAGATGTCTAGGTATCGTAGCGATAGAGTTCTAATGCTTCTTAAAACGCGATATCGCATCTCATTTCTATGTTTCATGGTAAGATATAATATGATTTGCGAAGTGTCATGTATTCCTCGTCTACACTTCAAATGAATGTAAATGCGACACTTCCTTGCAAGCAAATAGCGTTTGCAGATGTCTACGTATCGTAGCAATAGAGTTTTTATGATTCTTAAAGCGCGATATCGCATCTCATTTCTATGTTTCATGGTAAGATATAATATGATTTGCGGAGTGTAATGTATTCCTCGTCTACACTTCAAATGAATGTGAATGCCACACTTCCTCGCTAGGAAATAGAGTTTGCAGATATCTACGTATCGTAGCAATGGAGTTCTTATGATTCTTAAAACGCGATATCGCATCTCATTTCTATGTTTCATGGTAGGATATAATATGATTTGCGAAGTGTTATGTATTCCTCGTCTACGATTCAAATGAATGTAAATGCGACACTTCCTTCCAAGGAAATAGCGTTTGCAGATGTCTACGTATCTTAGCAATAGAGTTCTAATGCTTCTTAATACGCGATGTCGCATTTCATTTCTATGTTTCATGGTAAGATATAATATTCATTGCGAAGTGTTATGCATTCCTCGTATACGATTCTAATGAATGTAAATGCGACACTTCCTTGCAAGGAAATAGCGTCTGCAGATGTCTACGTATCGTAGCAATAGATTTCTAATGCTTCTTAAAACGCGATATCGCATCTAATTCCTATGTTTTATGGTAAGATATAATGTGATTTGCGAAGTGTCATGTATTCCTCGTCTACACTTCAAATGAATGTAAATGCGACACCTCCTTGCTAGGAAATAGCTTCTGCAGATGTCTACGTATTGAAGCAATTGAGTTCAAATGCTTCTTAAAACGAGATATTGCATCTCATATCTATGTTTCATGATAAGATATAATATTCATTGCGAAGTGTTATGCATTCCTCGTCTACGATTCAAATGAAAGTAAATGCGACACTTCCTTGCAAGAAAATTGCGATTGCAGATGTCTGCGTATCGTAGCAATAGAGTTCTTGTGATTCTTAAAACGCGATATCGCATCTCATTTCTATGTTTCATGGTAAGATATAATATGATTTGCGAAGTGTTGTGTATTCCTCGCCTACACTTCATATGAATGTAAATGCGACACTTCCTTGCAAAGAAATAGCGTTTGCAGATATCTACGTATCTTAGCAATAGATTTCTAATGCTTCTTAAAACGCGATATCGCATCACATTTCTATGTTTCATGGAAAGATATAATATGATTTGCGAAGTGTCATGTATTCCTCGTCTACACTTCAAATGAATGTAAATGCGATACTTCCTTGCTAGGAAATAGCGTCTGCAGATGTCTAGGTATCGTAGCAATAGAGTTCAAATGCTTCTTAAAACGAGATATTGCATCTCATATCTATGTTTCATGATAAGATACAATATTCATAGCGAAGTGTTATGCATTCCTCGTATACGATTCAAATGAATGTAAATGCGACACTTCCTTGCAAGGAAATAGCGTTTGCAGTTGTCTACGTATCGTAGCAATAGAGTTCTTATGATTCTTAAAACGCGATATCGCATCTCATTTCTATGTTTCATGGTAAGATATAATATGATTTGCGAAGTGTTATGTATTCCTCGTCTACACTTCAAATGAATGTAAATGCGACACTTCCTTGCAAGGAAATAGCGTCTGCAGATGTCTAGGTATCGTAGCGATAGAGTTCTAATGCTTCTTAAAACGCGATATCGCATCTCATTTCTATGTTTCATGGTAAGATATAATATGATTTGCGAAGTGTTATGCATTCCTCTTATACGATTCAAATGAATGTAAATGCGACACTTCCTTGCAAGGAAATAGCGTTTGCAGATGTCTACGTATCGAAGCAATAGAGTTCAAATGCTTCTTAAAACGAGATATTGCATCTCATATCTATGTTTCATGATAGGATATAATATTCATTGCGAAGTGTTATGCATTCCTCGTCAACGATTCAAATCAACGTAAATGCGACACTTGCTTGCAAGGAGATAGCGTTTGCAGATGTCCACGTATCGTAGCAATAGTGTTCTTATGTTTCTTAAAACGCGATATCGCATCTCATTTCTATGTTTCATGGAAAGATATAATATGATTTGCGAAGTGTTATGTATTCCTCGTCTACACTTCAAATGAATGTAAATGCGACACTTCCTTGCAAGGAAATAGCGTCTGCAGATGTCTAGGTATCGTAGCAATAGAATTCAAATGCTTCTTAAAACGAGATATTGCATCTCATATCTATGTTTCATGATAAGATATAATATGATTTGCGAAGTGTTATGCATTCCTCGTCCACACATCAAATGAATGTAAATACGACGCTTCCTTGCAAGGAAATAGCGTTTGCAGATGTCTACGTATCGAAGCAATAGAGTTCAAATGCTTCTTAAAACGAGATACTGCATCTCATATCTATGTTTCATGATAAGATATAATATTCATTGCGAAGTGTTATGCATTCCTCGTCTACGATTCAAATGAAAGTAAATGCGACACTTCCTTGCAAGGAAATAGCGTTTGCAGATGTCTACGTATCGTAACAATAGAGTTCTTATGATTCTTGAAACGCGATATCGCATCTCATTTCTATGTTTCATGGTAAGATATAATATGACTTGCGAAGTGTTATGTATTCCTCGTCTACACTTCAAATGAATGTAAATACGACACTTCCTTGCAAGGAAATAGCGTTTGCAAATATATGCCTATCGTAGCAATAGTATTCTAATGCTTCTTAAAATGCGATATCGCATCTCATTTCTATGTTTCATGGTAAGATATAATATGATTTGCGAAGTGTCATGTATTCCTCGTCTACACTTCAAATGAATGTAAATGCGATACTTCCTTGCTAGGAAATAGCGTCTGCAGATGTCTAGGTATCGTAGCAATAGAATTCAAATGCTTCTTAAAACGAGATATTGCATCTCATATCTATGTTTCATGATAAGATATAATATTCATTGCGAAGTGTTATGCATTCCTCGTCCACACATCAAATGAATGTAAATACGACACTTCCTTGCAAGGAAATAGCGTTTGCAGATGTCTACGTATCGAAGCAATAGTGTTCTAAAGCTTCTTAAATCGCGATATCGCATCTCATTTCTATGTTTCATGGTAAGATATAATATGATTTGCGAAGTATCACGTATTCCCCGTCTACACTTCAAATGAGTGTAAATGCGACACTTCCTCGCAAGGAAATAGCGATTGCAGATGTCTACGTATCGTAGCAATAGAGTTCTAATGCTTCTTAAAACGCGATATCGCATCTCATTTCTATGTTTCATGGTAAGATATAATATGATTTGCGAAGTGTTATGCATTCCTCGTCCACACATCAAATGAATGTAAATACGACGCTTCCTTGCAAGGAAATAGCGTTTGCAGATGTCTACGTATCGAAGCAATAGAGTTCAAATGCTTCTTAAAACGAGATACTGCATCTCATATCTATGTTTCATGATAAGATATAATATTCATTGCGAAGTGTTATGCATTCCTCGTCTACGATTCAAATGAAAGTAAATGCGACACTTCCTTGCAAGGAAATAGCGTTTGCAGATGTCTACGTATCGTAACAATAGAGTTCTTATGATTCTTGAAACGCGATATCGCATCTCATTTCTATGTTTCATGGTAAGATATAATATGACTTGCGAAGTGTTATGTATTCCTCGTCTACACTTCAAATGAATGTAAATACGACACTTCCTTGCAAGGAAATAGCGTTTGCAAATATATGCCTATCGTAGCAATAGTATTCTAATGCTTCTTAAAATGCGATATCGCATCTCATTTCTATGTTTCATGGTAAGATATAATATGATTTGCGAAGTGTCATGTATTCCTCGTCTACACTTCAAATGAATGTAAATGCGATACTTCCTTGCTAGGAAATAGCGTCTGCAGATGTCTAGGTATCGTAGCAATAGAATTCAAATGCTTCTTAAAACGAGATATTGCATCTCATATCTATGTTTCATGATAAGATATAATATTCATTGCGAAGTGTTATGCATTCCTCGTCCACACATCAAATGAATGTAAATACGACACTTCCTTGCAAGGAAATAGCGTTTGCAGATGTCTACGTATCGAAGCAATAGTGTTCTAAAGCTTCTTAAATCGCGATATCGCATCTCATTTCTATGTTTCATGGTAAGATATAATATTCATTGCGAAGTGTTATGCATTCCTCGTATACGATTCAAATGAATGTAAATGCGACACTTCCTTGCAAGGAAATAGCGTCTGCAGATGTCTACGTATCGAAGCAATAGAGTTCAAATGCTTGTTAAAACGAGATATAGCATCTCATATCTATGTTTTATGATAAGATATAATATTCATTTGGAAGTGTTATGCATTCCTCGTCTACGATTCAAATGAATGTAAATGCGACACTTCCTTGCAAGGAAATAGCGTTTGCAGATGTCTACGTATCGTAGCTATAGAGTTTTTGTGATTCTTAAAACGCGATATCGCATCCCATTTCTATGTTTCATGGTAAGATATAATATGATTTGCGATGTGTTATGTATTCCTCGTCTACACTTCAAATGAATGTGAATGCCACACTTCCTAGCTAGGAAATAGAGTTTGCAGATGTCTACGTATCGTAGCAATAGAGTTCTTATATGCTTCTTAAAACGCGATATCGCATCTCATTTCTATGTTTCATGGTAAGATATAATATGATTTGCGAAGTGTTATGCATTCCTCGTCTACGATTCAAATGAACGTAAATGCGACACCTCCTTCCAAGGAAATAGCGTTTGCAGATGTCTACGTATCGTAACAATATAGTTCTTATGATACTTAAAACGCGATATCGCATCTCATTTCTATGATTCATGGTAAGATATAATATGATTTGCGAAGTGTTATGTATTCCTCGTCTACACTTCAAATGAATGTGAATGCGATACTTCCTCGCTAGGAAATAGCGTTTGCAGATGTCTACGTATCGTAGCAATAGCTTTCTAATGCTTCCTAAAACGCGATATCGCAACTCATTTCTATGTTTCATGGTAAGATATAACATGATTTGCGAAGTGTCATGTATTCCTCGTCTACACTTCAAATGAATGTGAATGCGATACTTCCCCGCTAGGAAATAGCGTTTGCAGATGTCTACGTATCGTAGCAATAGCTTTCTAATGCTTCTTAAAACGCGATATCGCATCTCATTTCTATGTTTCATGGTAAGATATAAGATGATTAGCTATGTGTCATGTATTCCTCGTCTACACTTCAAATGAATGTAAATGCGACACTTCCTTGTTAGGAAATAGCGTCTGCAGATGTCTAGGTATCGTAGCGATAGAGTTCTAATGCTTCTTAAAACGCGATATCGCATCTCATTTCTATGTTTCATGGTAAGATATAATATGATTTGCGAAGTGTCATGTATTCCTCGTCTACACTTCAAATGAATGTAAATGCGACACTTCCTTGCAAGCAAATAGCGTTTGCAGATGTCTACGTATCGTAGCAATGGAGTTCTTATGATTCTTAAAACGCGATATCGCATCTCATTTCTATGTTTCATGGTAGGATATAATATGATTTGCGAAGTGTTATGTATTCCTCGTCTACGATTCAAATGAATGTAAATGCGACACTTCCTTCCAAGGAAATAGCGTTTGCAGATGTCTACGTATCTTAGCAATAGAGTTCTAATGCTTCTTAATACGCGATGTCGCATTTCATTTCTATGTTTCATGGTAAGATATAATATTCATTGCGAAGTGTTATGCATTCCTCGTATACGATTCTAATGAATGTAAATGCGACACTTCCTTGCAAGGAAATAGCGTCTGCAGATGTCTACGTATCGTAGCAATAGATTTCTAATGCTTCTTAAAACGCGATATCGCATCTAATTCCTATGTTTTATGGTAAGATATAATGTGATTTGCGAAGTGTCATGTATTCCTCGTCTACACTTCAAATGAATGTAAATGCGACACCTCCTTGCTAGGAAATAGCTTCTGCAGATGTCTACGTATTGAAGCAATTGAGTTCAAATGCTTCTTAAAACGAGATATTGCATCTCATATCTATGTTTCATGATAAGATATAATATTCATTGCGAAGTGTTATGCATTCCTCGTCTACGATTCAAATGAAAGTAAATGCGACACTTCCTTGCAAGAAAATTGCGATTGCAGATGTCTGCGTATCGTAGCAATAGAGTTCTTGTGATTCTTAAAACGCGATATCGCATCTCATTTCTATGTTTCATGGTAAGATATAATATGATTTGCGAAGTGTTGTGTATTCCTCGCCTACACTTCATATGAATGTAAATGCGACACTTCCTTGCAAAGAAATAGCGTTTGCAGATATCTACGTATCTTAGCAATAGATTTCTAATGCTTCTTAAAACGCGATATCGCATCACATTTCTATGTTTCATGGAAAGATATAATATGATTTGCGAAGTGTCATGTATTCCTCGTCTACACTTCAAATGAATGTAAATGCGATACTTCCTTGCTAGGAAATAGCGTCTGCAGATGTCTAGGTATCGTAGCAATAGAGTTCAAATGCTTCTTAAAACGAGATATTGCATCTCATATCTATGTTTCATGATAAGATACAATATTCATAGCGAAGTGTTATGCATTCCTCGTATACGATTCAAATGAATGTAAATGCGACACTTCCTTGCAAGGAAATAGCGTTTGCAGTTGTCTACGTATCGTAGCAATAGAGTTCTTATGATTCTTAAAACGCGATATCGCATCTCATTTCTATGTTTCATGGTAAGATATAATATGATTTGCGAAGTGTTATGTATTCCTCGTCTACACTTCAAATGAATGTAAATGCGACACTTCCTTGCAAGGAAATAGCGTCTGCAGATGTCTAGGTATCGTAGCGATAGAGTTCTAATGCTTCTTAAAACGCGATATCGCATCTCATTTCTATGTTTCATGGTAAGATATAATATGATTTGCGAAGTGTTATGCATTCCTCTTATACGATTCAAATGAATGTAAATGCGACACTTCCTTGCAAGGAAATAGCGTTTGCAGATGTCTACGTATCGAAGCAATAGAGTTCAAATGCTTCTTAAAACGAGATATTGCATCTCATATCTATGTTTCATGATAGGATATAATATTCATTGCGAAGTGTTATGCATTCCTCGTCAACGATTCAAATCAACGTAAATGCGACACTTGCTTGCAAGGAGATAGCGTTTGCAGATGTCCACGTATCGTAGCAATAGTGTTCTTATGTTTCTTAAAACGCGATATCGCATCTCATTTCTATGTTTCATGGAAAGATATAATATGATTTGCGAAGTGTTATGTATTCCTCGTCTACACTTCAAATGAATGTAAATGCGACACTTCCTTGCAAGGAAATAGCGTCTGCAGATGTCTAGGTATCGTAGCAATAGAATTCAAATGCTTCTTAAAACGAGATATTGCATCTCATATCTATGTTTCATGATAAGATATAATATGATTTGCGAAGTGTTATGCATTCCTCGTCCACACATCAAATGAATGTAAATACGACGCTTCCTTGCAAGGAAATAGCGTTTGCAGATGTCTACGTATCGAAGCAATAGAGTTCAAATGCTTCTTAAAACGAGATACTGCATCTCATATCTATGTTTCATGATAAGATATAATATTCATTGCGAAGTGTTATGCATTCCTCGTCTACGATTCAAATGAAAGTAAATGCGACACTTCCTTGCAAGGAAATAGCGTTTGCAGATGTCTACGTATCGTAACAATAGAGTTCTTATGATTCTTGAAACGCGATATCGCATCCCATTTCTATGTTTCATGGTAAGATATAATATGACTTGCGAAGTGTTATGTATTCCTCGTCTACACTTCAAATGAATGTAAATACGACACTTCCTTGCAAGGAAATAGCGTTTGCAAATATATGCCTATCGTAGCAATAGTATTCTAATGCTTCTTAAAATGCGATATCGCATCTCATTTCTATGTTTCATGGTAAGATATAATATGATTTGCGAAGTGTCATGTATTCCTCGTCTACACTTCAAATGAATGTAAATGCGATACTTCCTTGCTAGGAAATAGCGTCTGCAGATGTCTAGGTATCGTAGCAATAGAATTCAAATGCTTCTTAAAACGAGATATTGCATC
The DNA here is from genome assembly GCF_050948175.1 of Xylocopa sonorina. Taxonomy (NCBI): domain Eukaryota; kingdom Metazoa; phylum Arthropoda; class Insecta; order Hymenoptera; family Apidae; genus Xylocopa; species Xylocopa sonorina. The sequence continues at coordinate 188,975 of NW_027490272.1, read as the reverse complement.
TCATATCTATGTTTCATGATAAGATATAATATTCATTGCGAAGTGTTATGCATTCCTCGTCCACACATCAAATGAATGTAAATACGACACTTCCTTGCAAGGAAATAGCGTTTGCAGATGTCTACGTATCGAAGCAATAGTGTTCTAAAGCTTCTTAAATCGCGATATCGCATCTCATTTCTATGTTTCATGGTAAGATATAATATGATTTGCGAAGTATCACGTATTCCCCGTCTACACTTCAAATGAGTGTAAATGCGACACTTCCTCGCAAGGAAATAGCGATTGCAGATGTCTACGTATCGTAGCAATAGAGTTCTAATGCTTCTTAAAACGCGATATCGCATCTCATTTCTATGTTTCATGGTAAGATATAATATGATTTGCGAAGTGTTATGCATTCCTCGTCCACACATCAAATGAATGTAAATACGACGCTTCCTTGCAAGGAAATAGCGTTTGCAGATGTCTACGTATCGAAGCAATAGAGTTCAAATGCTTCTTAAAACGAGATACTGCATCTCATATCTATGTTTCATGATAAGATATAATATTCATTGCGAAGTGTTATGCATTCCTCGTCTACGATTCAAATGAAAGTAAATGCGACACTTCCTTGCAAGGAAATAGCGTTTGCAGATGTCTACGTATCGTAACAATAGAGTTCTTATGATTCTTGAAACGCGATATCGCATCTCATTTCTATGTTTCATGGTAAGATATAATATGACTTGCGAAGTGTTATGTATTCCTCGTCTACACTTCAAATGAATGTAAATACGACACTTCCTTGCAAGGAAATAGCGTTTGCAAATATATGCCTATCGTAGCAATAGTATTCTAATGCTTCTTAAAATGCGATATCGCATCTCATTTCTATGTTTCATGGTAAGATATAATATGATTTGCGAAGTGTCATGTATTCCTCGTCTACACTTCAAATGAATGTAAATGCGATACTTCCTTGCTAGGAAATAGCGTCTGCAGATGTCTAGGTATCGTAGCAATAGAATTCAAATGCTTCTTAAAACGAGATATTGCATCTCATATCTATGTTTCATGATAAGATATAATATTCATTGCGAAGTGTTATGCATTCCTCGTCCACACATCAAATGAATGTAAATACGACACTTCCTTGCAAGGAAATAGCGTTTGCAGATGTCTACGTATCGAAGCAATAGTGTTCTAAAGCTTCTTAAATCGCGATATCGCATCTCATTTCTATGTTTCATGGTAAGATATAATATGATTTGCGAAGTATCACGTATTCCCCGTCTACACTTCAAATGAGTGTAAATGCGACACTTCCTCGCAAGGAAATAGCGATTGCAGATGTCTACGTATCGTAGCAATAGAGTTCTAATGCTTCTTAAAACGCGATATCGCATCTCATTTCTATGTTTCATGGTAAGATATAATATGATTTGCGAAGTGTTATGTATTCCTCGTCTACACTTCAAATGAATGTAAATGCGACACTCGCTCGCTAGGAAATAGCGTTTGCAGATGTCTACGTATCGTAGCAATAGAGTTCTAATGCTTCTTAAAACGCGATATCGCATCTCCTTTCTATATTTCATGGTAAGATATAATATGATTTGCGAAGTGTTATGTATTCCTCGTCTACACTTCAAATGTATGTAAATGCGACACTTCCTTGCAAGGAAATAGCGTTTGCAGATGTCTACGTAACGAAGCAATAGAGTTCAAATGCTTCTTAAAACGCGATATCGCATCTCATTTCTATGTTTCATGGTAAGATATAATATGATTTGCGAAGTGTTATGCATTCCTCGTCTACGATTCAAATGAACGTAAATGCGACACCTCCTTCCAAGGAAATAGCGTTTGCAGATGTCTACGTATCGTAACAATATAGTTCTTATGATACTTAAAACGCGATATCGCATCTCATTTCTATGATTCATGGTAAGATATAATATGATTTGCGAAGTGTTATGTATTCCTCGTCTACACTTCAAATGAATGTGAATGCGATACTTCCTCGCTAGGAAATAGCGTTTGCAGATGTCTACGTATCGTAGCAATAGCTTTCTAATGCTTCCTAAAACGCGATATCGCAACTCATTTCTATGTTTCATGGTAAGATATAACATGATTTGCGAAGTGTCATGTATTCCTCGTCTACACTTCAAATGAATGTGAATGCGATACTTCCCCGCTAGGAAATAGCGTTTGCAGATGTCTACGTATCGTAGCAATAGCTTTCTAATGCTTCTTAAAACGCGATATCGCATCTCATTTCTATGTTTCATGGTAAGATATAAGATGATTAGCTATGTGTCATGTATTCCTCGTCTACACTTCAAATGAATGTAAATGCGACACTTCCTTGTTAGGAAATAGCGTCTGCAGATGTCTGGGTATCGTAGCAATAGAGTTCTAATGCTTCTTAAAACGCGATATCGCATCTCATTTCTACGTTTCATGGTAAGATGTAATATGATTTGCGAAGTGTTATGCATTCCTCGTCTACGATTCAAGTGAATGTAAATGCGACACTTCCTTGCAAGGAAATAGCGTTTGTAGATGTCTACGTATCGTAGCAATAGAGTTCTTATGATTCTTAAAACGATATATCGCATCTAATTTCTATGTTTCATGGTAAGGTATAATATGATTTGCGAAGTGTTATGTATTCTTCGTCTACACTTCAAATGAATGTGAATGCGACACTTTCTCGCTAGGAAATAGCGTCTGCAGATGTCTACGTATCGTAGCAATAGAGTTCTTATGATTCTTAAAACGCGATATCGCATCTCATTTCTATGTTTCATGGTAAGATATAACATGATTTGCGAAGTGTTATGTATTCCTCGTCCACACTTCAAATGAATGTGAATGCGATACTTCCTCGCTAGGAAATAGCGTTAGCAGATGTCTACGTATCGTAGCAATAGATTTCTAATGCTTTTTAAAACGGCGATATCGCATCTCATTTCTATGTTTCATGGTAAGATATAATATGATTTGCGAAGTGGTATGTATTCCTCGTCTACACCTCAAATGAATGTAAATGCGACACTTCCTTGCAGGGAAATAGCGTTTGCAGATGTCTACGTATCGAAGCAATAGAGTTCAAATGCTTCTTAAAACGAGATATTGCATCTCATATCTATGTTTCATGATAAGATATAATATTCATTGCGAAGTGTTATGCATTCCTCGTCTACGATTCAAATGAATGTAAATGCGACACTTCCTTGCAAGGAAATAGCGTTTGCAGATGTCTACGTATCGTAGCAATAGAGTTCTTATAATTCTTAAAACGCAATATCGCATCTCATTTCTATGTTTCATGGTAAGGTATAATATGATTTGCGAAGTGTTATGTATTCCTCGCCTACACTTCAAGTGAATGTAAATGCGACACTTCCTTGTAAGGAAATAGCGTTTGCAGATGTCTACGTATCGAAGCAGTAGAGTTCTAATGCTTCTTACAACGCGATATCGCATCTCATTTCTATGTTTCATGGTAAGGTATAATATGATTTGCGAAGTGTTATGCATTCCTCGTCTACGATTCAAATGAAAGTAAATGCGACACTTCCTTGCTAGGAAATAGCGTCTGCAGATGTCTAGGTATCGTAGCAATAGAGTTCTAATGCTTCTTAAAACGCGATATCGCATCTCATTTCTATGTTTCATGGTAAGATGTAATATGATTTGCGAAGTGTCATGTATTCCTCGTCTACGGTTCAAATGAATGTAAATGCGACACTTCCTTGCAAGGAAATAGCGTTTGCAAATGTCTACCTATCGTAGCAATAGTGTTCTAATTCTACTTAAAACGCGATATCGCATCTCATTTCTATGTTTCATGGTAAGGTATAATATGATTTGCGAAGAGTTATGCATTCCTCGTCTACGATTCAAATGAATGTAAATGCGACACTTCCTTGCTAGGAAATAGCGTCTGCAGATGTCTAGGTATCGTAGCAATAGAGTTCTAATGCTTCTTAAAAAGCGATATCGCATCTCATTTCTATGTTTCATGGTAAGATGTAATATGATTTGCGAAGTGTCATGTATTCCTCGTCTACACATCAAATGAATGTAAATGCGACACTTCCTTGCTAGGAAATAGCGCCTGCAGATGTCTACGTATCGAAGCAATAGAGTTTAAATGCTTCTTAAAACGAGATACTGCATCTCATATCTATGTTTTATGATAAGATATAATATTCATAGCGAAGTGTTATGCATTCCTCGACTACGATTCAAATGAATGTAAATGCGACACTTCCTTGCAAGGAAGTAGCGTTTGCAGATGTCTACGTATCGTAGCAATAGATTTCTAATGCTTCTTAAAACGCGATATCGCATCTCATTTCTATGTTTCATGGTAAGATATAATATTCATTGCGAAGTGTTATGCTTTTCCTCGTCTACGGTTCAAATGAATGTAAATGCGACACTTCCTTGCAAGGAAATAGCGTTTGCAAATGTCTACCTATCGTAGCAATAGTGTTCTAATTCTTCTTAAAACGCGATTTCGCATCTCATTTCTATGTTTCATGGTAAGGTATAATATGATTTGCGAAGTGTTATGTATTCCTCGTCTACACTTCAAATGAATGTAAATGCGACACTTCCTTGCAAGGAAATAGCGTTTGCAGATGTCTACGTATCGTAGCAATGGATTTCTGATGCTTCCTAAAACGCGATATCGCAACTCATTTCTATGATTCATGGTAAGATATAACATGATTTGCGAAGTGTCATGTATTCCTCGTCTACACTTCAAATGAATGTGAATGCGATACTTCCCCGCTAGGAAATAGCGTTTGCAGATGTCTACGTATCGTAGCAATAGCTTTCTAATGCTTCTTAAACGCGATATCGCATCTCATTTCTATGTTTCATGGTAAGATATAAGATGATTAGCTATGTGTCATGTATTCCTCGTCTACACTTCAAATGAATGTAAATGCGACACTTCCTTGTTAGGAAATAGCGTCTGCAGATGTCTGGGTATCGTAGCAATAAAGTTCTAATGCTTCTTAAAACGCGATATCGCATCTCATTTCTACGTTTCATGGTAAGATGTAATATGATTTGCGAAGTGTTATGCATTCCTCGTCTACGATTCAAATGAATGTAAATGCGACACTTCCTTGCAAGGAAATAGCGTTTGCAGATGTCTACGTATCGTAGCAATAGAGTTCTTATGATTCTTAAAACGATATATCGCATCTAATTTCTATGTTTCATGGTAAGGTATAATATGATTTGCGAAGTGTTATGTATTCTTCGTCTACACTTCAAATGAATGTGAATGCGACACTTTCTCGCTAGGAAATAGCGTCTGCAGATGTCTAGGTATCGTAGCAATAGAGTTCTTATGATTCTTAAAACGCGATATCGCATCTCATTTCTATGTTTCATGGTAAGTTATAACATGATTTGCGAAGTGTTATGTATTCCTCGTCCACACTTCAAATGAATGTGAATGCGATACTTCCTCGCTAGGAAATAGCGTTTGCAGATGTCTACGTATCGTAGCAATAGATTTCTAATGCTTTTTAAAACGGCGATATCGCATCTCATTTCTATGTTTCATGGTAAGATATAATATGATTTGCGAAGTGTTATGTATTCCTCGTCTACACCTCAAATGAATGTAAGTGCGACACTTCCTTGCAGGGAAATAGCGTTTGCAGATGTCTACGTATCGAAGCAATAGAGTTCAAATGCTTCTTAAAACGAGATATTGCATCTCATATCTATGTTTCATGATAAGATATAATATTCATTGCGAAGTGTTATGCATTCCTCGTCTACGATTCAAATGAATGTAAATGCGACACTTCCTTGCAAGGAAATAGCGCTTGCAGATGTCTACGTATCGTAGCAATGGATTTCTGATGCTTCTTAAAACGCGATATCGCATCTCATTTCTATGTTTTATGGTAAGATATAATATGATTTGCGAAGTGTTATGTATTCCTCGTCTACACTTCAAATGAATGTAAATGCGACACTTCCTTGCAAGGAAATAGCGTTTGCAGATGTCTACGTATCGTAGCAATGGATTTCTGATGCTTCTTAAAACGCGATATCGCATCTCATTTCTATGTTTTATGGTAAGATATAATATGATTTGCGAAGTGTTATGTATTCCTCGTCTACACTTCAAATGAATGTAAATGCGACACTTCCTTGCTAGGAAATAGCGTCTGCAGATGTCTACCTGTCGTAGCAATAGTGTTCTAATTCTTCTTAAAACGCGATATCGCATCTCATTTCTATGTTTCATGGTAAGGTATAATATGATTTGCGAAGTGTTATGCATTCCTCGTCTACGATTCAAATGAAAGTAAATGCGACACTTCCTTGCTAGGAAATAGCGTCTGCAGATGTCTAGGTATCGTAGCAATAGAGTTCTAATGCTTCTTAAAACGCGATATCGCATCTCATTTCTATGTTTCATGGTAAGATGTAATATGATTTGCGAAGTGTCATGTATTCCTCGTCTACACATCAAATGAATGTAAATGCGACACTTCCTTGCTAGGAAATAGCGTCTGCAGATGTCTACGTATCGAAGCAATAGAGTTTAAATGCTTCTTAAAACGAGATACTGCATCTCATATCTATGTTTTATGATAAGATATAATATTCATAGCGAAGTGTTATGCATTCCTCGACTACGATTCAAATGAATGTAAATGCGACACTTCCTTGCAAGGAAATAGCGTTTGCAGATGTCTACGTATCGTAGCAATAGATTTCTAATGCTTCTTAAAACGCGATATCGCATCTCATTTCTATGTTTCATGGTAAGATATAATATTCATTGCGAAGTGTTATGCTTTTCCTCGTCTACGGTTCAAATGAATGTAAATGCGACACTTCCTTGCAAGGAAATAGCGTTTGCAAATGTCTACCTATCGTAGCAATAGTGTTCTAATTCTTCTTAAAACGCGATATCGCATCTCATTTCTATGTTTCATGGTAAGGTATAATATGATTTGCGAAGTGTTATGTATTCCTCGTCTACACTTCAAATGAATGTAAATGCGACACTTCCTTGCAAGGGAATAGCGTTTGCAGATGTCTACGTATCGTAGCAATGGATTTCTGATGCTTCTTAAAACGCGATATCGCATCTCATTTCTATGTTTTATGGTAAGATATAATATGATTTGCGAAGTGTTATGTATTCCTCGTCTACACTTCAAATGAATGTAAATGCGACACTTCCTTGCAAGGAAATAGCGTTTGTAGATGTCTACGTATCGAAGCAATAGTGTTCAAATGCTTCTTAAAACGAGATATCGCATCTCATTTCTATGATTCATGGTAAGACATAATATGATTTGCGAAGTGTTATGTATTCCTCGTCTACACTTCAAATGAATGTGAATGCGATACTTCCTCGCTAGGAAATAGCGTTTGCAGATGTCTACGTATCGTAGCAATAGCTTTCTAATGCTTCCTAAAACGCGATATCGCATCTCATTTCTATGTTTCATGGTAAGATATAACATGATTTGCGAAGTGTTATGTATTCCTCGTCTACACTTCAAATGAATGTAAATGCGACACTTCCTTGCAAGGAAATAGCGTTTGCAGATGTCTACGTATCGAAGCAATAGAGTTCAAATGCTTCTTAAAACGAGATATCGCATCTCATTTCTATGATTCATGGTAAGATATAATATGATTTGCGAAGTGTTATGTATTCCTCGTCTACACTTCAAATGAATGTGAATGCGATACTTCCTCGCTAGGAAATAGCGTTTGCAGATGTCTACGTATCGTAGCAATAGCTTTCTAATGCTTCCTAAAACGCGATATCGCATCTCATTTCTATGTTTCATGGTAAGATATAACATGATTTGCGAAGTGTCATGTATTCCTCGTCTACACTTCAAATGAATGTGAATGCTATACTTCCCCGCTAGGAAATAGCCTTTGCAGATGTCTACGTATCGTAGCAATAGCTTTCTAATGCTTCTTAAAACGCGATATCGCATCTCATTTCTATGTTTCATGGTAAGATATAAGATGATTAGCTATGTGTCATGTATTCCTCGTCTACACTTCAAATGAATGTAAATGCGACACTACCTTGTTAGGTAATAGCGTCTGCAGATGTCTGGGTATCGTAGCAATAGAGTTCTAATGCTTCTTAAAACGCGATATCGCATCTCATTTCTACGTTTCATGGTAAGATGTAATATGATTTGCGAAGTGTTATGCATTCCTCGTCTACGATTCAAATGAATGTAAATGCGACACTTCCTTGCAAGGAAATAGCGTTTGCAGATGTCTACGTATCGTAGCAATAGAGTTCTTATGATTCTTAAAACGATATATCGCATCTAATTTCTATGTTTCATGGTAAGGTATAATATGATTTGCGAAGTGTTATGTATTCTTCGTCTACACTTCAAATGAATGTGAATGCGACACTTTCTCGCTAGGAAATAGCGTCCGCAGATGTCTAGGTATCGTAGCAATAGAGTTCTTATGATTCTTAAAACGCGATATCGCATCTCATTTCTATGCTTCATGGTAAGATATAACATGATTTGCGAAGTGTTATGTATTCCTCGTCTACACTTCAAATGAATGTGAATGCGATACTTCCTCGCTAGGAAATAGCGTTTGCAGATGTCTACGTATCGTAGCAATAGATTTCTAATGCTTTTTAAAACGGCGATATCGCATCTCATTTCTATGTTTCATGGTAAGATGTAATATGATTTGCGAAGTGTTATGTATTCTTCGTCTACACCTCAAATGCATGTAAATGCGACACTTCCTTGCAGGGAAATAGCGTTTGCAGATGTCTACGTATCGAAGCAATAGAGTTCAAATGCTTCTTAAAACGAGATATTGCATCTCATATCTACGTTTCATGATAAGATATAATATACATTGCGAAGTGTTATGCATTCCTCGTCTACGATTCAAATGAAAGTAAATGCGACACTTCCTTGCAAGGAAATAGCGTTTGCGGATGTCTACGTATCGTAGCAATAGATTTCTAATGCTTCTTAAAACGCGATATCGCACCTCATTTCTATGTTTCTTGGTAAGATATAATATGATTTGCGAAGTATCACGTATTCCCCGTCTACACTTCAAATGAATGTAAATGCGACACTTCCTTGCAAGGAAATAGCGTTTGCAGATGTCTACGTATCGTAGCAATAGAGTTCTAATGCTTCTTAAAACGCGATATCGCATCTCATTTCTATGGTTCATGGTAAGATATAATATGATTTGCGAAGTGTTATGTATTCCTCGTCTACACTTCAAATGAATGTAAATGCGACACTCGCTCGCTAGGAAATAGCGTTTGCAGATGTCTACGTATCGTAGCAATAGAATTCTAATGCTTCTTAAAACGCGATATCGCAACTCCTTTCTATATTTCATGGTAAGATATAATATGATTTGCGAAGTGTTATGTATTCCTCGCCTACACTTCAAGTGAATGTGAATGCGACACTTCCTTGCAAGGAAATAGCGTTTGCAGATGTCTACGTATCGAAGCAATAGAGTTCTAATGCTTCTTACAACGCGATATCGCATCTCATTTCTATGTTTCATGGTAAGATATAACATGATTTGCGAAGTGTTATGTATACCTCGTCTACACTTCAAATGAATGAGAATGCGACACTTCCTTGCAAGGAAATAGCGTTTGCAGATGTCTACGTATCGAAGCAATAGAGTTCAAATGCTTCTTAAAACGAGATATTGCATCTCATATCTATGTTTCATGATAAGATATAATATTCATTGCGAAGTGTTATGCTTTTCCTCGTCTACGGTTCAAATGAATGTAAATGCGACACTTCCTTGCAAGGAAATAGCGTTTGCAAATGTCTACCTATCGTAGCAATAGTGTTCTAATTCTTCTTAAAACGCGATATCGCATCTCATTTCTATGTTTCATGGTAAGGTATAATATGATTTGCGAAGTGTTATGTATTCCTCGTCTACACTTCAAATGAATGTAAATGCGACACTTCCTTGCAAGGAAATAGCGCTTGCAGATGTCTACGTATCGTAGCATTGGATTTCTGATGCTTCTTAAAACGCGATATCGCATCTCATTTCTATGTTTTATGGTAAGATATAATATGATTTGCGAAGTGTTATGTATTCCTCGTCTACACTTCAAATGAATGTAAATGCGACTCTTCCTTGCAAGGAAATAGCGTTTGCAGATGTCTACGTATCGTAGCAATGGATTTCTGATGCTTCTTTAAACGCGATATCGCATCTCATTTCTATGTTTTATGGTAAGATATAATATGATTTGCGAAGTGTTATGTATTCCTCGTCTACACTTCAAATGAATGTAAATGCGACACTTCCTTGCTAGGAAATAGCGTCTGCAGATGTCTACCTATCGTAGCAATAGTGTTCTAATTCTTCTTAAAACGCGATATCGCATCTCATTTCTATGTTTCATGGTAAGGTATAATATGATTTGCGAAGTGTTATGCATTCCTCGTCTACGATTCAAATGAAAGTAAATGCGACACTTCCTTGCAAGGAAATAGCGTTGGCAGATGTCTACGTATCGTAGCAATAGATTTCTAATGCTTCTTAAAACGCGATATCGCATCTCATTTCTATGTTTCATGGTAAGATATAATATGATTTGCGAACTGTTATGTATTCCTCGTCTACACCTCAAATGAATGTAAATGCGACACTTCCTTGCAGGGAAATAGCGTTTGCAGATGTCTACGTATCGAAGCAATAGAGTTCAAATGCTTCTTAAAACGCGATATCGCATCTCATTTCTATGTTTCATGGTAAGATATAATATGATTTGCGAAGTGTTATGTATTCCTCGTCTACACTTCAAATGAATGTAAATGCGACACTCGCTCGCTAGGAAATAGCGTTTGCAGATGTCTACGAATGGTAGCAATAGAATTCTAATGCTTCTTAAAACGCGATATCGCATCTCCTTTCTATATTTCATGGTAAGATATAATATGATTTGCGAAGTGTTATGTATTCCTCGCCTACACTTCAAGTGAATGTAAATGCGACACTTCCTTGCAAGGAAATAGCGTTTGCAGATGTCTACGTAACGAAGCAATAGAGTTCTAATGCTTCTTACAACGCGATATCGCATCTCATTTCTATGTTTCATGGTAAGATATAACATGATTTGCGAAGTGTTATGTATACCTCGGCTACACTTCAAATGAATGAGAATGCGACACTTCCTTGCAAGGAAATAGCGTTTGCAGATGTCTACGTATCGAAGCAATAGTGTTCAAATGCTTCTTAAAACGCGATATCGCATCTGATTTCTATATTTCATGGTAAGGTATAATATGATTTGCGAAGTGTTATGTATTCCTCGTCTACACTTCAAATGAATGTAAATGCGACACTTCCTTGTAAGGAAATAGCGTTTGCAGATGTCTACCTATCGTAGCAATAGATTTCTAATGCTTCTTAAAACGCGATATCGCATCTCATTTCTATGTTTCATGGTAAGATATAATACGATTTGCGAAGTGTCATGTATTCCTTGCTTACACTTCAAATGAATGTAAATGCGACAGTTCCTTGGTAGGAAATAGCGTTTGCAGATGTCTAGCTATCGTAGCAATAAATTTGTAATGCTTCTTAAAACGCGATATCGCATCTCATTTCTATGTTTCATGGTAAGATATAATATGATTTGCGAAGTGTCATGTATTCCTCGTCTACACTTCAAGTGAATGTAAATGCGACACTTACTTGCAAGGAATTAGCGATGCAGATGTCTACGTATCGTAGCAATAGAGTTCTTATGATCCTTAAAGCGCGATATCGCATCTCATTTCTATGTTTCATGGTAAGGTATAATATGATTTGCGAAGTGTTATGTATTCCTCGTCTGCACTTCAAATGAATGTAAATGCGACACTTCCTTGTAAGGAAATAGCGTTTGCAGATGTCAACCTATCGTAGCAATAGAGTTCTAATGCTTCTTAAAACGCGATATCTCATCTCATTTCTATGTTTCATGGTAAGGTATAATATGATTTGCGAAGTGTTATGTATTCCTCGTCTACACTTCAAATGAATGTGAATGCGACACTTCCTTGCAAGGAAATAGCGTTTGCGAATGTCCACCTATCGTAGCAATAGAGTTCTAATGCTTCTTAAAACGCGGTATCGCATCGCATTTCTATGTTTCATGGTAAGATATATTATGATTTGCGAAGTGTTATGTATTCCTCGTCTACACTTCAAATGAATGTAAATGCGACACTTACTTGCAAGGAAATAGCGTTTGCAGATGTCTACGTATCGTAGCAATAGAGTTCTTATGATTCTTAGAACGCGATATCGCATCTCATTTCTATGTTTCATGGTAAGATATAATATGATTTGCGAAGTGTCATGTATTCCTCGTCTACACTTCAAGTGAATGTAAATGCGACACTTACTTGCAAGGAATTAGCGACGCAGATGTCTAGGTATCGTAGCAATAGAGTTCTAATGCTTCTTAAAACGCGATATCGCATCTCATTTCTATGTTTCATGGTAAGATATAATATGATTTGCGAAGTGTTATGTATTCCTCGTCTACACTTCAAATGAATGTAAATGCGACACTTCCTTGCAAGGAAATAGCGTTTGCAGATGTCTACGTATCGTAGCAATAGAGTTCTTATGATACTTAAAACGCGATATCGCATCTCATTTCTATGTTTCAAGGTAAGGTATAATATGATTTGCGAAGTGTTATGTATTCCTCGTCTGCACATCAAATGAATGTAAATGCGACACTTCCTTGTAAGGAAATAGCGTTTGCAAATGTCAACCTATCGTAGCAATAGAGTTCTAATGCTTCTTAAAACGCGACATCTCATCTCATTTCTATGTTTCATGGTAAGATATAATATGATTTGCGAAGTGTCATGTATTCCTCGTCTACACTTCAAATGAATGTGAATGCGACACTTCCTTGCAAGGAAATAGCGTTTGCGAATGTCTACCTATCGTAGCAATAGTGTTCTAATGCTTCTTAAAACGCGGTATCGCATCTCATTTCTATGTTTCATGGTAAGATATATTATAATTTGCGAAGTGTTATGTATTCCTCGTCTACACTTCAAATGAATGTAAATGCGACACTTACTTGCAAGGAAATAGCGTTTGCAGATGTCTACGTATCGTAGCAATAGAGATCAAATGCTTCTTAAAACGCGATATCGCATCTCATTTCTATGTTTCATGGTAAGATATAATATGATTTGCGAAGTGTTATGTATTTCTCGTCTACACTTCAAATGAATGTAAATGCGACACTACCTTGCTAGGAAATAGCGTCTGCAGATGTCCAGGTATCGCAGCAATAGAGTTCTAATGCTTCTTAAAACGCGATATCGCATTTCATTTCTATGTTTCATGTAAGATATAATATGATTTGCGAAGTGTTATGCATTCCTCGTATACGACTGAAATGAATGTAAATGCGACACTTCCTTGCAAGGAAATAGCGTTTGCAGATGTCTACGTATCGTAGCAATAGAGTTCTAATGCTTCATAAAACGCGATATCGCATCACATTTCTATGTTTCATGGTAAGATATAATATGATTTGCGAAGTGTTATGTATTCCTCGTCTACACTTCAAATGAATGTAAATGCGACACTACCTTGCTAGGAAATAGCGTCTGCAGATGTCTAGGTAACGCAGCAATAGAGTTCTAATGCATCTTAAAACGCGATATCGCATCTCATTTCTATGTTTCATGTAAGATATAATATGATTTGCGAAGTGTCATGTATTCCTCGTCCACACTTCAAATGAATGTGAATGCGACACTTCCTTGCAAGGAAATAGAGTTTGCGAATGTCTACCTATCGTAGCAATAGTGTTCTAATGCTTCTTAAAACGCGATATCGCATCTCATTTCTATGTTTCATGGTAAGATATATTATGATTTGCGAAGTGTTATGTATTCCTCGTCTACACTTCAAATGAATGTAAATGCGACACTTACTTGCAAGGAAATAGCGTTTGCAGATGTCTACGTATCGTAGCAATAGAGTTCTTATGATTCTTAAAACGCGATATCGCTTCTCATTTCTATGTTTCATGGTAAGATATAATATGATTAGCGAAGTGTTATGTATTCCTCGTCTACACTTCAAATGAATGTGAATGCGACACTTCCTTGCAAGGAAATAGCGTTTGCGAATGTCTACCTATCATAGCAATAGTGTTCTAATGCTTCTTAAAACGCGATATCGCATCTCATCTCTATGTTTCATGGTAAGATATAATATGATTTGCGAAGTGTTATGTATTCCTCGTCTACACATCAAATGAATGTAAATGCGACACTTCCTTGTAAGGAAATAGCGTTTGCAGATGTCTACCTATCGTAGCAATAGAGTTCTAATGCTTCTTAAAACGCGATATGGCATCTCATTTCTATGTTTCATGGTAAGATAAAATATGATTTGCGAAGTGTCATGTATTCCTCGCCTACACTTCAAATGAATGTAAATGCGACACTTCCTTGCAGGGAAATAGCGTTTGCAAACGTCTACCTACCGTAGCAATAGAGTTCTAATGCTTCTTAAAACGCGATATCGCATCTCATTTCTATATTTCATGGTAAGATATAATATGATTTGCGAAGTGTTATGTATTCCTCGTCTACACTTCAAATGAATGTAAATGAGACACTTCCTTGCAAGGAAATATCGTTTGCAGATGTCTACGTATCGTAGCAATAGATTTCTTATGATTCTTAAAACGCGATATCGCATCTCATTTCTATGTTTCATGGTAAGGTATAATATGATTTGCGAAGTGTTATGTATTCCTCGTCTACACTTCAAATGAAAGTAAATGCGACACTTCCTTGCTAGGAAATAGCGTCTGCAGATGTCTAGGTATCGTAGCAATAGAGTTCTAATGCTTCATAAAACGCGATATCGCATCACATTTCTATGTTTCATGGTAAGATATAATATTCATTGCGAAGTTTTATGCATTCCTCGTATACGACTGAAATGAATGTAAATGCGACACTTCCTTGCAAGGAAATAGCGTTTGCAGATGTCTACGTATCGTAGCAATAGAGTTCAAATGCTTCTTAAAACGCGATATCGCATCTCATTTCTATGTTTCATGGTAAGATATAATATGATTTGCGAAGTGTTATGTATTCCTCGTCTACACTTCAAGTGAATGTAAATGCGACACTTCCTTGCAAGGAAATAGCGCTTGCAAACGTCTACCTACCGTAGCAATAGAGTTCTAATGCTTCTTAAAACGCGATATCGCATCTCATTTCTATATTTCATGGTAAGATATAATATGATTTGCGAAGTGTTATGTATTCCTCGTCTACACTTCAAATGAATGTAAATGAGACACTTCCTTGCAAGGAAATATCGTTTGCAGATGTCTACGTATCGTAGCAATAGAGTTCTAATGCTTCATAAAACGCGATATCGCATCACATTTCTATGTTTCATGGTAAGATATAATATTCATTGCGAAGTGTTATGCATTCCTCGTATACGACTGAAATGAATGTAAATGCGACACTTCCTTGCAAGGAAATAGCGTTTGCAGATGTCTACGTATCGTAGCAATAGAGTTCTAATGCTTCATAAAACGCGATATCGCATCACATTTCTATGTTTCATGGTAAGATATAATATGATTTGCGAAGTGTTATGTATTCCTCGTCTACACTTCAAATGAATGTAAATGCGACACTACCTTGCTAGGAAATAGCGTCTGCAGATGTCTAGGTATCGCAGCAATAGAGTTCTAATGCATCTTAAAACGCGATATCGCATCCCATTTCTATGTTTCATGTAAGATATAATATGATTTGCGAAGTGTCATGTATTCCTCGTCCACACTTCAAATGAATGTAAATGCGACACTTCGTTGCAAGGAAATAGCGTTTGCGAATATCCATCTATCGTAGCAATAGTGTTCTAATGCTTCTTAAAACGCGATATCGCATCTCATTTCTATGTTTAATGGTAAGATATAATATGATTTGCGATGTGTTATGCATTCCTCGTCTACGATTCAAATGAATGTAAATGCGACACTTCCTTGCAAGGAAATAGCGTTTGCAGATGTCTACGTATCGTAGCAATAGAGTTCTTATGATTCTTAAAGCGCGATATCACATCTCATTTCTATGTTTCATGGTAAGATATAATATGATTAGCGAAGTGTTATGTATTCCTCGTCTACACTTCAAATGAATGTGAATGCGACACTTCCTTGCAAGGAAATAGAGTTTGCGAATGTCTACCTATCGTAGCAATAGTGTTCTAATGCTTCTTAAAACGCGATATCGCACCTCATTTCTATGTTTCATGGTATGATATATTATGATTTGCGAAGTGTTATGTATTCCTCGTCTACACTTCAAATGAATGTAAATGCGACACTTACTTGCAAGGAAATAGCGTTTGCAGATGTCTACGTATCGTAGCAATAGAGTTCTTATGATTCTTAAAACGCGATATCGCTTCTCATTTCTATGTTTCATGGTAAGATATAATATGATTAGCGAAGTGTTATGTATTCCTCGTCTACACTTCAAATGAATGTGAATGCGACACTTCCTTGCAAGGAAATAGCGTTTGCGAATGTCTACCTATCATAGCAATAGTGTTCTAATGCTTCTTAAAACGCGATATCGCATCTCATCTCTATGTTTCATGGTAAGATATAATATGATTTGCGAAGTGTTATGTATTCCTCGTCTACACATCAAATGAATGTAAATGCGACACTTCCTTGTAAGGAAATAGCGTTTGCAGATGTCTACCTATCGTAGCAATAGAGTTCTAATGCTTCTTAAAACGCGATATCGCATCTCATTTCTATGTTTCATGGTAAGATAAAATATGATTTGCGAAGTGTCATGTATTCCTCGTCTACACTTCAAATGAATGTAAATGCGACACTTCCTTGCAGGGAAATAGCGTTTGCAAACGTCTACCTACCGTAGCAATAGAGTTCTAATGCTTCTTAAAACGCGATATCGCATCTCATTTCTATATTTCATGGTAAGATATAATATGATTTGCGAAGTGTTATGTATTCCTCGTCTACACTTCAAATGAATGTAAATGAGACACTTCCTTGCAAGGAAATATCGTTTGCAGATGTCTACGTATCGTAGCAATAGATTTCTTCTGATTCTTAAAACGCGATATCGCATCTCATTTCTATGTTTCATGGTAAGGTATAATATGATTTGCGAAGTGTTATGTATTCCTCGTCTACACTTCAAATGAATGTAAATGCGACACTTCCTTGCAAGGAAATAGCGTTTGCAGATGTCTATGTATCGTAGCAATAGATTTCTAATGCTTCTTAAAACGTGATATCGCATCTCATTTCTATGTTTCATGGTAAGATATAATATGATTTGCGAAGTGTCATGTATTCCTCGTCTACACTTCAAATGAATGTAAATGCGACACTTCCATGCAAGGAAATAGCGTTTGCAGATGTCTACGTATCGTAGCAATAGTGTTCTTATGTTTCTTAAAACGCGATATCGCATCTCATTTCTATGTTTCATGGTAAGATATAATATGATTTGCGAAGTGTTATGTATTCCTCATCTACACTTCAAATGAATGTAAATGCGACACTTCTTTGCAAGGAAATAGCGTTTGCAGATGTCTACGTATCGTAGCAATAGAGTTCTTATGATTCTTAAAACGCGATATCGCATCTCATTTCTATGTTTCATGGTAAGATATAATATGATTTGCAAAGTGTTATGTATTCCTCGTCTACACTTCAAATGAATGTGAATGCGAAACTTCCTCGCTAGGAAATAGCGTTTGCAGATGTCTACGTATCGTAGCAATAGATTTCTAATGCTTCTTAAAACGCGATTTCGCATCTCATTTCTATGTTTCATGGTAAGATATAATATGATTTGCGAAGTGTTATGTATTCCTCGTCTACACTTCAAATGAATGTGAATGCGACACTTCCTCGCTAGGAAATAGCGTTTGTAGATGTCTATCTATCGTAGCAATATTGTTCTAATGCTGCTTAAAACGCGATATCGCATCTCCTTTCTATGTTTCATGGTAAGATATAATATGATTTGCGAAGTGCTATGCATTCCTCGTCTACGATTCAAATGAATGTAAATGAGACACTTCCT
Source organism: Xylocopa sonorina (assembly GCF_050948175.1). Classification (NCBI taxonomy): domain Eukaryota; kingdom Metazoa; phylum Arthropoda; class Insecta; order Hymenoptera; family Apidae; genus Xylocopa; species Xylocopa sonorina. The sequence goes on along the minus strand of NW_027490272.1, from coordinate 170,784 downwards.
TGCAAGGAAATATCGTATGCAGATGTCTACGTATCGTAGCAATAGAGTTCTTATGATTCTTAAAACGCGATATCGCATCTCATTTCTATGTTTCATGGTAAGGTATAATATGATTTGCGAAGTGTTATGTATTCCTCGTCTACACTTCAAATGAATGTAAATGCGACACTTCCTTGCAAGGAAATAGCGTTTGCAGATGTCTATGTATCGTAGCAATAGATTTCTAATGCTTCTTAAAACGTGATATCGCATCTCATTTCTATGTTTCATGGTAAGATATAATATGATTTGCGAAGTGTCATGTATTCCTCGTCTACACTTCAAATGAATGTAAATGCGACACTTCCATGCAAGGAAATAGCGTTTGCAGATGTCTACGTATTGTAGCAATAGAGTTCTTATGATTCTTAAAACGCGATATCGCATCTCATTTCTATGTTTCATGGTAAGATATAATATGATTTGCGAAGTGTTATGTATTCCTCGTCTACACTTCAAATGAATGTGAATGCGAAACTTCCTCGCTAGGAAATAGCGTTTGCAGATGTCTACGTATCGTAGCAATAGATTTCTAATGCTCCTTAAAACGCGATATCGCATCTCATTTCTATGTTTCATGGTAAGATATAATATGAATTGCGAAGTGTCATGTGTACCTCGTCTACACTTCAAATGAATGTAAATGCGACACTTCCTTGCAAGGAAATAGCGTTTGCGAATGTCTATCTATCGTAGCAATATTGTTCTAATGCTGCTTAAAACGCGATATCGCATCTCATTTCTATGTTTCATGGTAAGATATAATATGATTTGCGAAGTGCTATGCATTCCTCGTCTACGATTCAAATGAATGTAAATGCGACACTTCCTTGCAAGGAAATAGCGTTTGCAGATGTCTACGAATCGTAGCAATAGAGTTCTTATGATTCTTAAAGCGCGATATCACATCTCATTTCTATGTTCCATGGTAAGATATAATATGATTTGCGAAGTGTCATGTATTCCTCGTCTACACTTCAAATGTATGTAAATGCGACACTTCCTTGCAAGGAAATAGAGTTTGCGAATGTCTACCTATCGTAGCAATAGTGTTCTAATGCTTCTTAAAACGCGATATCGCATCTCATTTCTATGTTTCATGGTAAGATATATTATGATTTGCGAAGTGTTATGTATTCCTCGTCTACACTTCAAATGAATGTAAATGCGACACTTACTTGCAAGGAAATTGCGTTTGCAGATTTCTACGTATCGTAGCAATAGAGTTCTTATGATTCTTAAAACGCGATATCGCTTCTCATTTCTATGTTTCATGGTAAGATATAATATGATTAGCGAAGTGTTATGTATTCCTCGTCTACACTTCAAATGAATGTAAATGCGACACTTCTTTGCAAGGAAATAGCGTTTGCAAATGTCTACCTATCGTAGCAATAGTGTTCTAATGCTTCTTAAAACGCGATATCGCATCTCGGTTCTATGTTTCATGGTAAGATATAATATAATTTGCGAAGTGTTATGTTTTCCTCGTCTACACTTCAAATGAATGTAAATGCGACACTTCCTTGCAAGGAAATAGCGTTTGCAAATGTCTACCTATCGTAGCAATAGAGTTCTAATGCTTCTTAAAACGCGATATCGCATCTCATTTCTATGTTCCATGGTAAGATATAATATGATTTGCGAAGTGTCATGTATTCCTCGTCTACACTTCAAATGTATGTAAATGCGAAACGTCCATGCAAGGAAATAACGTTTGCAGATGTCTACGTATTGTAGCAATGGAGTTCTAATGCTTCTTAAAACGCGATATCGCATCTCATCTCTATGTTTCATGGTAAGATATAATACGATTTGCGAAGTATTATGTATTCCTCGTCCACACTTCAAATGAATGTAAATGCGACACTTCCTTGCAAGGAAATAGCGTTTGCAGATGACTACGTATCGAAGCAATAGGGTTCAAATGCTTCTTAAAACGCGTTATCGCATCTCATTTCTATGTTTCATGGTAAGATATAATATAATTTGCGAAGTGTTCTGTATTCCTCGTCTACACATCAAATGAATGTAAATGCGACACTTCCTTGTAAGGAAATAGCTTTTGCAGATGTCTACCTATCGTAGCAATAGAGTTCTAATGCTTCTTAAAACGCGATATCGCATCTCATTTCTATGTTTCATGGTAAGATATAATATGATTTGCGAAGTGTCATGTATTCCTCGTCTGCACTTCAAATGAAAGTAAATGCGACACTTCCTTGCTAGGAAATAGCGTCTGCAGATGTCTAGGTATCGTAGCAATAGAGTTCTAGTGCTTCATAGAACGCGATATCGCATCACATTTCTATGTTTCATGGTAAGATATAATATTCATTGCGAAGTGTTATGCATTTCTCGTATACGCCTGAAATGAATGTAAATGCGACACTTCCTTGCAAGGAAATAGCGTTTGCAGATGTCTACGTATCGTAGCAATAGAGTTCAAATGCTTCTTAAAACGCGATATCGCATCTCATTTCTATGTTTCATGGTAAGATATAATATGATTTGCGAAGTGTTATGTATTCCTCGTCTACACATCAAATGAATGTAAATGCGACACTTCCTTGCAAGGAAATAGCGTTTGCGAATGTCTACCTATCATAGCAATAGTGTTCTAATGCTTCTTAAAACGCGATATCGCATCTCATCTCTATGTTTCATGGTAAGATATAATATGATTTGCGAAGTGTTATGTATTCCTCGTCTACACTTCGAATGAATGTAAATGCGGCACTTCCTTGCAAGGAAATAGCGTTTGCAGATGTCTACGTATCGTAGCAATAGAGTTCTTATGATTCTTAAAACGCGATATCGCATCTCATTTCTATGTTTCATGTTAAGATATAATATGATTTGCGAACTGTCATGTATTCCTCGTCTACACTTCAAATGAATGTAAATGCGACACTTCCTTGCAAGGAAATAGCGTTTGCAAACGTCTACCTACCGTAGCAATAGAGTTCTAATGCTTCTTAAAACGCGATATCGCATCTCATTTCTATGTTTCATGGTAAGATATAATATGATTTGCGAAGTGTTATGTATTCGTCGTCTACACTACAAATGAATGTGAATGCGACACTTCCTCGCTAGGAAATAGCGTTTGCAGATGTCTACCTATCGTAGCAATAGAGTTCTTATGATTCTTAAAACGCGATATCGCATCTCATTTCTATGTTTCATGGTAAGATATAATATGATTTGCGAAGTGTCATGTATTCCTCGTCTACACTTCAAATAAATGTAAATGCGACACTACCTTGCTAGGAAATAGCGTCTGATGATGTCTAGGTATCGCAGCAATAGAGTTCTAATGCTTCTTAAAACGCGATATCGCATCTCATTTCTATGTTTCATGGTAAGATATAATATGATTTGCGAAGTGTTATGTATTCCTCGTCTACACTTCACATGAATGTGAATGCGACACTTCCTCGCTAGGAAATAGCGTTTGCAGTTGTCTACGTATCGTAGCAATAGATTTCCAATGCTTCTTAAAACGCGATGCCGCATCTCACTTCTATGTTTCATGGTAAGATATAATATGATTTGCAAAGTGTCATGTATTTCTCGTCTACACTTCAAATGAATGTAAATGCCACACTTCCCTGATAGGAAATAGCGTCTGCAGATATCCAGGTATCGTAGCAATAGAGTTCTTATGATTCTTAAAACGCGATATCGCATCTCATTTCTATGTTTCATGGTAAGATATAAAATGATTTCCGAAGTGTTATGTATTCCTCGTCTACACTTCAAATGAATGTAAATGCGACACTTCCTTGCAAGGAAATAGCGTTTGCAAACGTCTACCTATCGTAGCAATAGAGTTCTTATGCTTCTTAAAACGCGATATCGCATCTCATTCCTATATTTCATGGTAAGATATAATTTGATTTGCGAAGTGTCATGTATTCCTCGTCTACACTTCAAATGAATGTAAATGCGACACTTCCTTGCAAGGAAATAGCGTTTGCAGATGTCTATGTATCGTAGCAATAGATTTCTAATGCTTCTTAAAACGCGATTTCGCATCTCATTTCTATGTTCCATGGTAAGATATAATATGATTTGCGAAGTGTCATGTGTATCTCGTCTACACTTCAAATGAATGTAAATGCGACACTTCCTTGCAAGGAAATAGCGTTTGCGAATGTCTATCTATCGTAGCAATATTGTTCTAATGCTGCTTAAAACGCGATATCGCATCTCATTTCTATGTTTCATGGTAAGATATAATATGATTTGCGAAGTGCTATGCATTCCTCGTCTACAATTCAAATGAATGTAAATGCGACACTTCCTTGCAAGGAAATAGCGTTTGCAGATGTCTACGAATCGTAGCAATAGAGTTCTTATGATTCTTAAAGCGCGATATCACATCTCATTTCTATGTTTCATGGTAAGATATATTATGATTAGCGAAGTGTTATGTATTCCTCGTCTACACTTCAAATGAATGTGAATGCGACACTTCCTTGCAAGGAAATAGAGTTTGCGAATGTCTACCTATCGTAGCAATAGTGTTCTAATGCTTCTTAAAACGCGATATCGCATCTCATTTCTATGTTTCATGGTAAGATATATTGTGATTTGCGAAGTGTTATGTATTCCTCGTCTACACTTCAAATGAATGTAAATGCGACACTTACTTGCAAGGAAATTGCGTTTGCAGATTTCTACGTATCGTAGCAATAGAGTTCTTATGATTCTTAAAACGCGATATCGCTTCTCATTTCTATGTTTCATGGTAAGATATAATATGATTAGCGAAGTGTTATGTATTCCTCGTCTACACTTCAAATGAATGTAAATGCGACACTTCTTTGCAAGGAAATAGCGTTTGCAAATGTCTACCTATCGTAGCAATAGTGTTCTAATGCTTCTTAAAACGCGATATCGCATCTCAGTTCTATGTTTCATGGTAAGATATAATATAATTTGCGAAGTGTTATGTTTTCCTCGTCTACACTTCAAATGAATGTAAATGCGACACTTCCTTGCAAGGAAATAGCGTTTGCAAATGTCTACCTATCGTAGCAATAGAGTTCTAATGCTTCTTAAAACGCGATATCGCATCTCATTTCTATGTTCCATGGTAAGATATAATATGATTTGCGAAGTGTCATGTATTCCTCGTCTACACTTCAAATGTATGTAAATGCGAAACGTCCATGCAAGGAAATAACGTTTGCAGATGTCTACGTATTGTAGCAATGGAGTTCTAATGCTTCTTAAAACGCGATATCGCATCTCATCTCTATGTTTCATGGTAAGATATAATACGATTTGCGAAGTATTATGTATTCCTCGTCCACACTTCAAATGAATGTAAATGCGACACTTCCTTGCAAGGAAATAGCGTTTGCAGATGACTACGTATCGAAGCAATAGGGTTCAAATGCTTCTTAAAACGCGTTATCGCATCTCATTTCTATGTTTCATGGTAAGATATAATATAATTTGCGAAGTGTTCTGTATTCCTCGTCTACACATCAAATGAATGTAAATGCGACACTTCCTTGTAAGGAAATAGCTTTTGCAGATGTCTACCTATCGTAGCAATAGAGTTCTAATGCTTCTTAAAACGCGATATCGCATCTCATTTCTATGTTTCATGGTAAGATATAATATGATTTGCGAAGTGTCATGTATTCCTCGTCTACACTTCAAATGAAAGTAAATGCGACACTTCCTTGCTAGGAAATAGCGTCTGCAGATGTCTAGGTATCGTAGCAATAGAGTTCTAATGCTTCTTAAAACGCGATATCGCATCTCAGTTCTATGTTTCATGGTAAGATATAATATTCATTGCGAAGTGTTATGCATTCCTCGTCTACGATTGAAATGAATGTAAATGCGACACTTCCTTGCAAGGAAATAGCGTTTGCAGATGTCTACGTATCGTAGCAATAGAGTTCAAATGCTTCTTAAAACGCGATATCGCATCTCATTTCTATGTTTCATGGTAAGATATAATATGATTTGCGGAGTATTATGTATTCCTCGTCTACACTTCAAATGAATGTAAATGCGACACATCCTTGCAAGGAAATAGCTTTTGCAAATGTCTACCTATCGTAGCAGTAGTGTTCTAATGCTCCTTAGAACGCGATGTAGTATCTCATTTCTATGTTTCATGGTAAGATATAATATGATTTGCGAAGTGTTAGGTATTCCTCGTCTACACTTCAAATGAATGTAAATGCGACACTTCCTTGCAAGGAAATAGCGTTTGCAGATGTCTACGTATCGAAGCAATAGAGTTCAAATGCTTCTTAAAACGAGATCTTGCATCTCATATCTATGTTTCATGATAAGATATAATATTCATTGCGAAGTGTTATGCATTCCTCGCCTACGATTCAAATGAATGTAAATGCGACACTTCCTTGCTAGGAAATAGCGTTTGCAGATGTCTACGTATCGAAGCAATAGAGTTCAAATGCTTCTTAAAACGCGATATCGCATCTCATTTCTATGTTTCATGGTAAGATATAATATGATTTGCGAAGTGTTATGTATTCCTCGTCTACACTTCAAATGAATGTAAATGCGACACTTCCTTGCAAGGAAATAGCGTTTGCAAACGTCTACCTACCGTAGCAATAGAGATCTAATGCTTCGTAAAACGCGATATCGCATCTCATTTCTATATTTCATGGTAAGATATAATATGATTTGCGAAGTGTTATGTATTCCTCGTCTACACTTCAAATGAATGTAAATGAGACACTTCCTTGCAAGGAAATATCGTTTGCGAATATCCATCTATCGTAGCAATAGTGTTCTAATGCTTCTTAAAACGCGATATCGCATCTCATCTCTATGTTTCATGGTAAGATATAATATGATTTGCGAAGTGTTATGTATTCCTCGTCTACACTTCAAATGAATGTAAATGCGACACTTCCTTGCAAGGAAATATCGTTTGCAGATGTCTACGTATCGTAGCAATAGATTTCTTATGATTCTTAAAACGCGATATCGCATCTCATTTCAATGTTTCATGGTAAGGTATAATATGATTTGCGAAGTGTTATGTATTCCTCGTCTACACTTCAAATGAATGTAAATGCGACACTTCCTTGCAAGGAAATAGCGTTTGCAGATGTCTATGTATCGTAGCAATAGATTTCTAATGCTTCTTAAAACGTGATATCGCATCTCATTTCTATGTTTCATGGTAAGATATAATATGATTTGCGAAGTGTCATGTATTCCTCGTCTACACTTCAAATGAATGTAAATGCGACACTTCCATGCAAGGAAATATCGTTTGGAGATGTCTACGTATCGTAGCAATAGATTTCTTATGATTCTTAAAACGCGATATCGCATCTCATTTCAATGTTTCATGGTAAGGTATAATATGATTTGCGAAGTGTTATGTATTCCTCGTCTACACTTCAAATGAATGTAAATGCGACACTTCCTTGCAAGGAAATAGCGTTTGCAGATGTCTACGTATCGTAGAAATAGAGTTCTTATGATTCTGAAAACGCGATATCGCTTCTCATTTCTATGTTTCATGGTAAGATATAATATGATTAGCGAAGTGTCATGTATTCCTCGTCTACACTTCAAATGAATGTGAATGCGACACTTCCTTGCAAGGAAATAGCGTTTGCGAATGTCTACCTATCATAGCAATAGTGTTCTAATGCTTCTTAAAACGCGATATCGCATCTCATCTCTATGTTTCATGGTAAGATATAATATGATTTGCGAAGTGTTATGTATTCCTCGTCTACACATCAAATGAATGTAAATGCGACACTTCCTTGTAAGGAAATAGCGTTTGCAGATGTCTACCTATCGTAGCAATAGAGTTCTAATGCTACTTAAAACGTGATATCGCATCTCATTTCTATGTTTCATGGTAAGATATAATATGATTTGCGAAGTGTTATGTATTCCTCGTCTACACTTCAAATGAATGTGAATGCGAAACTTCCTCGCTAGGAAATAGCGTTTGCAGATGTCTACGTATCGTAGCAATAGATTTCTAATGCTTCTTAAAACGCGATATCGCTTCTCATTTCTATGTTTCATGGTAAGATATAATATGATTAGCGAAGTGTCATGTATTCCTCGTCTACACTTCAAATGAGTGTAAATGCGACACTTCCATGCAAGGAAATAGCGTTTGCAGATGTCTACGTATCGTAGCAATAGTGTTCTTATGTTTCTTAAAACGCGATATCGCATCTCATTTCTATGTTTCATGGTAAGATATAATATGATTTGCGAAGTGTTATGTATTCCTCATCTACACTTCAAATGAATGTAAATGCGACACTTCTTTGCAAGGAAATAGCGTTTGCAGATGTCTACGTATCGTAGCAATAGAGTTCTTATGATTCTTAAAACGCGATATCGCATCTCATTTCTATGTTTCATGGTAAGATATAATATGATTTGCGAAGTGTTATGTATTCCTCGTCTACACTTCAAATGAATGTGAATGCGAAACTTCCTCGCTAGGAAATAGCGTTTGCAGATGTCTACGTATCGTAGCAATAGATTTCTAATGCTTCTTAAAACGCGATTTCGCATCTCATTTCTATGTTTCATGGTAAGATATAATATGATTTGCGAAGTGTTATGTATTCCTCGTCTACACTTCAAATGAACGTGAATGCGACACTTCCTCACTAGGAAATAGCGTTTGTAGATGTCTATCTATCGTAGCAATATTGTTCTAATGCTGCTTAAAACGCGATATCGCATCTCCTTTCTATGTTTCATGGTAAGATATAATATGATTTGCGAAGTGCTATGCATTCCTCGTCCACGATTCAAATGAATGTAAATGAGACACTTCCTTGCAAGGAAATATCGTATGCAGATGTCTACGTATCGTAGCAATAGAGTTCTTATGATTCTTAAAACGCGATATCGCATCTCATTTCTATGTTTCATGGTAAGGTATAATATGATTTGCGAAGTGTTATGTATTCCTCGTCTACACTTCAAATGAATGTAAATGCGACACTTCCTTGCAAGGAAATAGCGTTTGCAGATGTCTATGTATCGTAGCAATAGATTTCTAATGCTTCTTAAAACGTGATATCGCATCTCATTTCTATGTTTCATGGTAAGATATAATATGATTTGCGAAGTGTCATGTATTCCTCGTCTACACTTCAAATGAATGTAAATGCGACACTTCCATGCAAGGAAATAGCGTTTGCAGGTGTCTACGTATCGTAGCAATAGTGTTCTTATGCTTCTTAAAACGCGATATCGCATCTCATTTCTATGTTTCATGGTAAGATATAATATGATTTGCGAAGTGTTATGTATTCGTCGTCTACACTACAAATGAATGTGAATGCGACACTTCCTCGCTAGGAAATAGCGTTTGCAGATGTCTACCTATCGTAGCAATAGAGTTCTTATGATTCTTAAAACGCGATATCGCATCTCATTTCTATGTTCCATGGTAAGATATAATATGATTTGCGAAGTGTCATGTATTCCTCGTCTACACTTCAAATGCATGTAAATGCGAAACGTCCATGCAAGGAAATAGCGTTTGCAGATGTCTACGTATTGTAGCAATGGAGTTCTAATGCTTCTTAAAACGCGATATCGCATCTCATCTCTATGTTTCATGGTAAGATATAATACGATTTGCGAAGTATTATGTATTCCTCGTCCACACTTCAAATGAATGTAAATGCGACACTTCCTTGCAAGGAAATAGCGTTTGCAGATGACTACGTATCGTAGCAATAGAGTTCAAATGCTTCTTAAAACGCGATATCGCATCTCATTTCTATGTTTCATGGTAAGATATAATATGATTTGCGAAGTGTTATGTATTCCTCGTCTACACATCAAATGAATGTAAATGCGACACTTCCTTGCAAGGAAATAGCGTTTGCGAATGTCTACCTATCATAGCAATAGTGTTCTAATGCTTCTTAAAACGCGATATCGCATCTCATCTCTATGTTTCATGGTAAGATATAATATGATTTGCGAAGTGTTATGTATTCCTCGTCTACACTTCGAATGAATGTAAATGCGACACTTCCTTGCAAGGAAATAGCGTTTGCAGATGTCTACGTATCGTAGCAATAGAGTTCTTATGATTCTTAAAACGCGATATCGCATCTCATTTCTATGTTTCATGTTAAGATATAATATGATTTGCGAACTGTCATGTATTCCTCGTCTACACTTCAAATGAATGTAAATGCGACACTTCCTTGCAAGGAAATAGCGTTTGCAAACGTCTACCTACCGTAGCAATAGAGTTCTAATGCTTCTTAAAACGCGATATCGCATCTCATTTCTATGTTTCATGGTAAGATATAATATGATTTGCGAAGTGTTATGTATTCGTCGTCTACACTACAAATGAATGTGAATGCGACACTTCCTCGCTAGGAAATAGCGTTTGCAGATGTCTACCTATCGTAGCAATAGAGTTCTTATGATTCTTAAAACGCGATATCGCATCTCATTTCTATGTTTCATGGTAAGATATAATATGATTTGCGAAGTGTCATGTATTCCTCGTCTACACTTCAAATAAATGTAAATGCGACACTACCTTGCTAGGAAATAGCGTCTGCAGATGTCTAGGTATCGCAGCAATAGAGTTCTAATGCTTCTTAAAACGCGATATCGCATCTCATTTCTATGTTTCATGGTAAGATATAATATGATTTGCGAAGTGTTATGTATTCCTCGTCTACACTTCACATGAATGTGAATGCGACACTTCCTCGCTAGGAAATAGCGTTTGCAGTTGTCTACGTATCGTAGCAATAGATTTCCAATGCTTCTTAAAACGCGATATCGCATCTCATTCCTATATTTCATGGTAAGATATAATTTGATTTGCGAAGTGTCATGTATTCCTCGTCTACACTTCAAATGAATGTAAATGCGACACTTCCTTGCAAGGAAATAGCGTTTGCAGATGTCTATGTATCGTAGCAATAGATTTCTAATGCTTCTTAAAACGCGATTTCGCATCTCATTTCTATGTTCCATGGTAAGATATAATATGATTTGCGAAGTGTCATGTGTATCTCGTCTACACTTCAAATGAATGTAAATGCGACACTTCCTTGCAAGGAAATAGCGTTTGCGAATGTTTATCTATCGTAGCAATATTGTTCTAATGCTGCTTAAAACGCGATATCGCATCTCATTTCTATGTTTCATGGTAAGATATAATATGATTTGCGAAGTGCTATGCATTCCTCGTCTACGATTCAAATGAATGTAAATGCGACACTTCCTTGCAAGGAAATAGCGTTTGCAGATGTCTACGAATCGTAGCAATAGAGTTCTTATGATTCTTAAAGCGCGATATCACATCCCATTTCTATGTTTCATGGTAAGATATAATATGATTAGCGAAGTGTTATGTATTCCTCGTCTACACTTCAAATGAATGTGAATGCGACACTTCCTTGCAAGGAAATAGAGTTTGCGAATGTCTACCTATCGTAGCAATAGTGTTCTAATGCTTCTTAAAACGCGATATCGCATCTCATTTCTATGTTTCATGGTAAGATATATTGTGATTTGCGAAGTGTTATGTATTCCTCGTCTACACTTCAAATGAATGTAAATGCGACACTTACTTGCAAGGAAATTGCGTTTGCAGATTTCTACGTATCGTAGCAATAGAGTTCTTATGATTCTTAAAACGCGATATCGCTTCTCATTTCTATGTTTCATGGTAAGATATAATATGATTAGCGAAGTGTTATGTATTCCTCGTCTACACTTCAAATGAATGTAAATGCGACACTTCTTTGCAAGGAAATAGCGTTTGCAAATGTCTACCTATCGTAGCAATAGTGTTCTAATGCTTCTTAAAACGCGATATCGCATCTCAGTTCTATGTTTCATGGTAAGATATAATATAATTTGCGAAGTGTTATGTTTTCCTCGTCTACACTTCAAATGAATGTAAATGCGACACTTCCTTGCAAGGAAATAGCGTTTGCAAATGTCTACCTATCGTAGCAATAGAGTTCTAATGCTTCTTAAAACGCGATATCGCATCTCATTTCTATGTTCCATGGTAAGATATAATATGATTTGCGAAGTGTCATGTATTCCTCGGCTACACTTCAAATGTATGTAAATGCGAAACGTCCATGCAAGGAAATAACGTTTGCAGATGTCTACGTATTGTAGCAATGGAGTTCTAATGCTTCTTAAAACGCGATATCGCATCTCATCTCTATGTTTCATGGTAAGATACAATACGATTTGCGAAGTATTATGTATTCCTCGTCCACACTTCAAATGAATGTAAATGCGACACTTCCTTGCAAGGAAATAGCGTTTGCAGATGTCTACGAATCGTAGCAATAGAGTTCTTATGATTCTTAAAGCGCGATATCACATCCCATTTCTATGTTTCATGATAAGATATAATATGATTAGCGAAGTGTTAAGTATTCCTCGTCTACACTTCAAATGAATGTGAATGCGACACTTCCTTGCAAGGAAATAGAGTTTGCGAATGTCTACCTATCGTAGCAATAGTGTTCTAATGCTTCTTAAAACGCGATATCGCATCTCATTTCTATGTTTCATGGTAAGATATATTGTGATTTGCGAAGTGTTATGTATTCCTCGTCTACACTTCAAATGAATGTAAATGCGACACTTACTTGCAAGGAAATTGCGTTTGCAGATTTCTACGTATCGTAGCAATAGAGTTCTTATGATTCTTAAAACGCGATATCGCTTCTCATTTCTATGTTTCATGGTAAGATATAATATGATTAGCGAAGTGTTATGTATTCCTCGTCTACACTTCAAATGAATGTAAATGCGACACTTCTTTGCAAGGAAATAGCGTTTGCAAATGTCTACCTATCGTAGCAATAGTGTTCTAATGCTTCTTAAAACGCGATATCGCATCTCAGTTCTATGTTTCATGGTAAGATATAATATAATTTGCGAAGTGTTATGTTTTCCTCGTCTACACTTCAAATGAATGTAAATGCGACACTTCCTTGCAAGGAAATAGCGTTTGCAAATGTCTACCTATCGTAGCAATAGAGTTCTAATGCTTCTTAAAACGCGATATCGCATCTCATTTCTATGTTCCATGGTAAGATATAATATGATTTGCGAAGTGTCATGTATTCCTCGTCTACACTTCAAATGTATGTAAATGCGAAACGTCCATGCAAGGAAATAACGTTTGCAGATGTCTACGTATTGTAGCAATGGAGTTCTAATGCTTCTTAAAACGCGATATCGCATCTCATCTCTATGTTTCATGGTAAGATATAATACGATTTGCGAAGTATTATGTATTCCTCGTCCACACTTCAAATGAATGTAAATGCGACACTTCCTTGCAAGGAAATAGCGTTTGCAGATGACTACGTATCGAAGCAATAGGGTTCAAATGCTTCTTAAAACGCGTTATCGCATCTCATTTCTATGTTTCATGGTAAGATATAATATAATTTGCGAAGTGTTCTGTATTCCTCGTCTACACATCAAATGAATGTAAATGCGACACTTCCTTGTAAGGAAATAGCTTTTGCAGATGTCTACCTATCGTAGCAATAGAGTTCTAATGCTTCTTAAAACGCGATATCGCATCTCATTTCTATGTTTCATGGTAAGATATAATATGATTTGCGAAGTGTCATGTATTCCTCGTCTACACTTCAAATGAAAGTAAATGCGACACTTCCTTGCTAGGAAATAGCGTCTGCAGATGTCTAGGTATCGTAGCAATAGAGTTCTAATGCTTCATAAAACGCGATATCGCATCACATTTCTATGTTTCATGGTAAGATATAATATTCATTGCGAAGTGTTATGCATTTCTCGTATACGCCTGAAATGAATGTAAATGCGACACTTCCTTGCAAGGAAATAGCGTTTGCAGATGTCTACGTATCGTAGCAATAGAGTTCAAATGCTTCTTAAAACGCGATATCGCATCTCATTTCTATGTTTCATGGTAAGATATAATATGATTTGCGAAGTGTTATGTATTCCTCGTCTACACATCAAATGAATGTAAATGCGACACTTCCTTGCAAGGAAATAGCGTTTGCGAATGTCTACCTATCATAGCAATAGTGTTCTAGTGCTTCTTAAAACGCGATATCGCATCTCATCTCTATGTTTCATGGTAAGATATAATATGATTTCAGAAGTGTTATGTATTCCTCGTCTACACTTCAAATGAATGTAAATGCGACACTTCCTTGCAAGGAAATAGCGTTTGCAAACGTCTACCTATCGTAGCAATAGAGTTCTTATGCTTCTTAAAACGCGATATCGCATCTCATTCCTATATTTCATGGTAAGATATAATTTGATTTGCGAAGTGTCATGTATTCCTCGTCTACACTTCAAATGAATGTAAATGCGACACTTCCTTGCAAGGAAATAGCGTTTGCAGATGTCTATGTATCGTAGCAATAGATTTCTAATGCTTCTTAAAACGCGATTTCGCATCTCATTTCTATGTTTCATGGTAAGATATAATATGATTTGCGAAGTGTTATGTATTCCTCGTCTACACTTCAATTGAATGTGAATGCGACACTTCCTCGCTAGGAAATAGCGTTTGTAGATGTCTACTTATCGTAGCAATAGGGTTCTTATGATTCTTAAAACGCGATATCGCATCTCATTTCTATGTTTCATGGTAAGATATAATATGATTTGCGAAGTGTTATGTATTCCTCGTCTACACTTCAAATGAATGTAAATGCGACACTTACTTGCAAGGAAATAGCGTTTGCAGATGTCTACGTATCGTAGCAATAGAGTTCTAATGCTTCTTAAAACGCGATATCGCATCTCAGTTCTATGTTTCATGGTAAGATATAATATTCATTGCGAAGTGTTATGCATTCCTCGTCTACGATTGAAATGAATGTAAATGCGACACTTCCTTGCAAGGAAATAGCGTTTGCAGATGTCTACGTATCGTAGCAATAGAGTTCAAATGCTTCTTAAAACGCGATATCGCATCTCATTTCTATGTTTCATGGTAAGATATAATATGATTTGCGGAGTATTATGTATTCCTCGTCTACACTTCAAATGAATGTAAATGCGACACATCCTTGCAAGGAAATAGCTTTTGCAAATGTCTACCTATCGTAGCAGTAGTGTTCTAATGCTCCTTAGAACGCGATGTAGTATCTCATTTCTATGTTTCATGGTAAGATATAATATGATTTGCGAAGTGTTAGGTATTCCTCGTCTACACTTCAAATGAATGTAAATGCGACACTTCCTTGCAAGGAAATAGCGTTTGCAGATGTCTACGTATCGAAGCAATAGAGTTCAAATGCTTCTTAAAACGAGATATTGCATCTCATATCTATGTTTCATGATAAGATATAATATTCATTGCGAAGTGTTATGCATTCCTCGCCTACGATTCAAATGAATGTAAATGCGACACTTCCTTGCTAGGAAATAGCGTTTGCAGATGTCTACGTATCGAAGCAATAGAGTTCAAATGCTTCTTAAAACGCGATATCGCATCTCATTTCTATGTTTCATGGTAAGATATAATATGATTTGCGAAGTGTTATGTATTCCTCGTCTACACTTCAAATGAATGTAAATGCGACACTTCCTTGCAAGGAAATAGCGTTTGCAAACGTCTACCTACCGTAGCAATAGAGATCTAATGCTTCGTAAAACGCGATATCGCATCTCATTTCTATATTTCATGGTAAGATATAATATGATTTGCGAAGTGTTATGTATTCCTCGTCTACACTTCAAATGAATGTAAATGAGACACTTCCTTGCAAGGAAATATCGTTTGCGAATATCCATCTATCGTAGCAATAGTGTTCTAATGCTTCTTAAAACGCGATATCGCATCTCATCTCTATGTTTCATGGTAAGATATAATATGATTTGCGAAGTGTTATGTATTCCTCGTCTACACTTCAAATGAATGTAAATGCGACACTTCCTTGCAAGGAAATAGCGTTTGCAGATGTCTACGTATCGAAGCAATAGAGTTCAAATGCTTCTTAAAACGCGATATCGCATCTCATTTCTATGTTTCATGGTAAGATATAATATGATTTGCGATGTGTTATGTATTCCTCGTCTCCACTTCAAATGAATGTAAATGCGACACTTCCTTGCAAGGAAATAGCGGTTGCGAATGTCTACCTATCATAGCAATAGTGTTCTAATGCTTCTTAAAACACGATATCGCATCTCATCTCTATGTTTCATGGTAAGATATAATATGATTTCCGAAGTGTTATGTATTCCTCGTCTACACTTCAAATGAATGTAAATGCGACACTTCCTTGCAAGGAAATAGCGTTTGCAGATGTCTTCCTATCGAAGCAATAGGGTTCAAATGCTTCTTAAAACGCGATATCGCATCTCATTTCTATGTTTCATGGTAAGATATATTATGATTTGCGAAGTGTTATGTATTCCTCGTCTACACTTCAAATGAATGTAAATGCGACACTTACTTGCAAGGAAATAGCGTTTGCAGATGTCTACGTATCGTAGCAATAGAGTTCTTATGATTCTTAAAACGCGATATCGCATCTCATTTCTATGTTTCATGGTAAGATATAATATGATTTGCGAAGTGTTATGTATTCCTCGTCTACACTTCAAATGAATGTGAATGCGAAACTTCCTCGCTAGGAAATAGCGTTTGCAGATGTCTACGTATCGTAGCAATAGATTTCTAATGTTTCTTAAAACGTGATATCGCATCTCATTTCTATGTTTCATGGTAAGATATAATATGATTTGCGAAGTGTTATGTATTCCTCGTCTACACTTCAAATGAATGTGAATGCGAAACTTCCTCGCTAGGAAATAGCGTTTGCAGATGTCTACGTATCGTAGCAATAGATTTCTAATGTTTCTTAAAACGTGATATCGCATCTCATTTCTATGTTTCATGGTAAGATATAATATGATTTGCGAAGTGTTATGTATTCCTCGTCTACACTTCAAATGAATGTAAATGCGACACTTCCTTGCAAGGAAATAGCGTTTGCAAACGTCTACCTACCGTAGCAATAGAGATCTAATGCTTCGTAATACGCGATATCGCATCTCATTTCTATATTTCATGGTAAGATATAATATGATTTGCGAAGTGTTATGTATTCCTCGCCTACACTTCAAATGAATGTAAATGAGACACTTCCTTGCAAGGAAATATCGTTTGCGAATATCCATCTATCGTAGCAATAGTGTTCTAATGCTTCTTAAAACGCGATATCGCATCTCATCTCTATGTTTCATGGTAAGATATA
This sequence comes from Xylocopa sonorina, assembly GCF_050948175.1. NCBI lineage: Eukaryota > Metazoa > Arthropoda > Insecta > Hymenoptera > Apidae > Xylocopa > Xylocopa sonorina. The sequence continues at coordinate 153,451 of NW_027490272.1, read as the reverse complement.
ATATGATTTGCGAAGTGTTATGTATTCCTCGTCTACACTTCAAATGAATGTAAATGCGACACTTCCTTGCAAGGAAATAGCGTTTGCAGATGTCTACGTATCGAAGCAATAGAGTTCAAATGCTTCTTAAAACGCGATATCGCATCTCATTTCTATGTTTCATGGTAAGATATAATATGATTTGCGAAGTGTTAGGTATTCCTCGTCTACACTTCAAATGAATGTAAATGCGACACTTCCTTGCAAGGAAATAGCGTTTGCAGATGTCTACGTATCGAAGCAATAGAGTTCAAATGCTTCTTAAAACGAGATATTGCATCTCATATCTATGTTTCATGATAAGATATAATATTCATTGCGAAGTGTTATGCATTCCTCGCCTACGATTCAAATGAATGTAAATGCGACACTTCCTTGCTAGGAAATAGCGTTTGCAGATGTCTACGTATCGAAGCAATAGAGTTCAAATGCTTCTTAAAACGCGATATCGCATCTCATTTCTATGTTTCATGGTAAGATATAATATGATTTGCGAAGTGTTATGTATTCCTCGTCTACACTTCAAATGAATGTAAATGCGACACTTCCTTGCAAGGAAATAGCGTTTGCAAACGTCTACCTACCGTAGCAATAGAGATCTAATGCTTCGTAAAACGCGATATCGCATCTCATTTCTATATTTCATGGTAAGATATAATATGATTTGCGAAGTGTTATGTATTCCTCGTCTACACTTCAAATGAATGTAAATGAGACACTTCCTTGCAAGGAAATATCGTTTGCGAATATCCATCTATCGTAGCAATAGTGTTCTAATGCTTCTTAAAACGCGATATCGCATCTCATCTCTATGTTTCATGGTAAGATATAATATGATTTGCGAAGTGTTATGTATTCCTCGTCTACACTTCAAATGAATGTAAATGCGACACTTCCTTGCAAGGAAATAGCGTTTGCAGATGTCTACGTATCGAAGCAATAGAGTTCAAATGCTTCTTAAAACGCGATATCGCATCTCATTTCTATGTTTCATGGTAAGATATAATATGATTTGCGATGTGTTATGTATTCCTCGTCTCCACTTCAAATGAATGTAAATGCGACACTTCCTTGCAAGGAAATAGCGGTTGCGAATGTCTACCTATCATAGCAATAGTGTTCTAATGCTTCTTAAAACACGATATCGCATCTCATCTCTATGTTTCATGGTAAGATATAATATGATTTCCGAAGTGTTATGTATTCCTCGTCTACACTTCAAATGAATGTAAATGCGACACTTCCTTGCAAGGAAATAGCGTTTGCAGATGTCTTCCTATCGAAGCAATAGGGTTCAAATGCTTCTTAAAACGCGATATCGCATCTCATTTCTATGTTTCATGGTAAGATATATTATGATTTGCGAAGTGTTATGTATTCCTCGTCTACACTTCAAATGAATGTAAATGCGACACTTACTTGCAAGGAAATAGCGTTTGCAGATGTCTACGTATCGTAGCAATAGAGTTCTTATGATTCTTAAAACGCGATATCGCATCTCATTTCTATGTTTCATGGTAAGATATAATATGATTTGCGAAGTGTTATGTATTCCTCGTCTACACTTCAAATGAATGTGAATGCGAAACTTCCTCGCTAGGAAATAGCGTTTGCAGATGTCTACGTATCGTAGCAATAGATTTCTAATGTTTCTTAAAACGTGATATCGCATCTCATTTCTATGTTTCATGGTAAGATATAATATGATTTGCGAAGTGTTATGTATTCCTCGTCTACACTTCAAATGAATGTGAATGCGAAACTTCCTCGCTAGGAAATAGCGTTTGCAGATGTCTACGTATCGTAGCAATAGATTTCTAATGTTTCTTAAAACGTGATATCGCATCTCATTTCTATGTTTCATGGTAAGATATAATATGATTTGCGAAGTGTTATGTATTCCTCGTCTACACTTCAAATGAATGTAAATGCGACACTTCCTTGCAAGGAAATAGCGTTTGCAAACGTCTACCTACCGTAGCAATAGAGATCTAATGCTTCGTAAAACGCGATATCGCATCTCATTTCTATATTTCATGGTAAGATATAATATGATTTGCGAAGTGTTATGTATTCCTCGCCTACACTTCAAATGAATGTAAATGAGACACTTCCTTGCAAGGAAATATCGTTTGCGAATATCCATCTATCGTAGCAATAGTGTTCTAATGCTTCTTAAAACGCGATATCGCATCTCATCTCTATGTTTCATGGTAAGATATAATATGATTTGCGAAGTGTTATGTATTCCTCGTCTACACTTCAAATGCATGTAAATGCGAAACTTCCATGCAAGGAAATAGCGTTTGCAGATGTCTACGTATCGTAGCAATGGAGTTCTTATGATTCTTAAAACGCGATATCGCATCTCATTTCTATGTTTCATGGTAAGATATAATATGATTTGCGAAGTGTCATGTATTCCTCGTCTACACTTCAAATGAATGTAAATGCGACACTTCCTTGCAAGGAAATAGCGTTTGCAAACGTCTACCTACCGTAGCAATAGAGTTCTGATGCTTCTTAAAACGCGATATCGCATCTCATTTCTATGTTTCATGGTAAGATATAATATGATTTGCGAAGTGTCATGTATTCCTCGTCTACACTTCAAATGAATGTAAATGCGACACTACCTTGCTAGGAAATAGCGTCTGCAGATGTCTAGGTATCGCAGCAATAGAGTTCTAATGCTTCTTAAAACGCGATATCGCATCTCATTTCTATGTTTCATGGTAAGATATAATATGATTTGCGAAGTGTTATGTATTCCTCGTCTACACTTCAAATGAATGTGAATGCGACACTTCCTCGCTAGGAAATAGCGTTTGCAGTTGTCTACGTATCGTAGCAATAGATTTCCAATGCTTCTTAAAACGCGATATCGCATCTCACTTCTATGTTTCATGGTAAGATATAATATGATTTGCGAAGTGTCATGTATTCCTCGTCTACACTTTAAATGAATGTAAATGCGACACTTCCATGCAAGGAAATAGCGTTTGTAGATGTCTACGTATCGTAGCAATAGAGTTCTTATGATTTTTAAAACGCGATATCGCATCTCATTTCCATGCTTCATGGTAAGATATAATATGATTTGCGAAGTGTCATGTATTCCTCGTCTACACTTCAAATAAATGTAAATGCGACACTTCCTTGCAAGGAAATAGCGTTTGAAAAACGTCTACCTACCGTAGCAATAGAGTTCTAATGCTTCTTAAAACCAGATATTGCATCTCATACCTATGTTTCATGATAAGATATAATATTCATTGCGAAGTGTTATGCATTCCTCGTCTACGATTCATATGAATGTAAATGCGACACTTCCTTGCAAGGAAATAGCGTTTGCAGATGTCTACGTATCGTAGCAATAGAGTTCTTATGATTCTTAAAACGCGATATCGCATCTCAGTTCTATGTTTCATGGTAAGATATAATATTCATTGCGAAGTGTTATGCATTCCTCGTCTACGATTGAAATGAATGTAAATGCGACACTTCCTTGCAAGGAAATAGCGTTTGCAGATGTCTACGTATCGTAGCAATAGAGTTCAAATGCTTCTTAAAACGCGATATCGCATCTCATTTCTATGTTTCATGGTAAGATATAATATGATTTGCGGAGTATTATGTATTCCTCGTCTACACTTCAAATGAATGTAAATGCGACACTTCCTTGCAAGGAAATAGCGTTTGCAAATGTCTACCTATCGTAGCAGTAGTGTTCTAATGCTCCTTAGAACGCGATGTCGCATCTCATTTCTATGTTTCATGGTAAGATATAATATGATTTGCGAAGTGTTAGGTATTCCTCGTCTACACTTCAAATGAATGTAAATGCGACACTTCCTTGCAAGGAAATAGCGTTTGCAGATGTCTACGTGTCGTAGCAATAGAGTTCTTATGATTCTTAAAACGCGATATCGCATGTCATTTCTATGTTTCATGGTAAGGTATAATATGATTAGCGAAGTGTTATGTATTCCTCGTCTGCACTTCAAATGAATGTAAGTGCGACACTTCCTTGTAAGGAAATAGCGTTTGCAGATGTCAACCTATCGTAGCAATAGAGTTCTAATGCTCCTTAAAACGCGATATCTCATCTCATTTCTATGTTTCATGGTAAGATATAATATGATTTGCGAAGTGTCATGTATTCCTCGTTTACACTTCAAATGAATGTGAATGCGACACTTCCTTGCAAGGAAATAGCGTTTGCGAATGTCTACCTATCGTAGCAATAGTGTTCTAATGCTTCTTATAACGCGGTATCGCATCTCATTCCTATGTTTCATGGTAAGATATATTATGATTTGCGAAGTGTTATGTATTCCTCGTCTACACTTCAAATGAATGTAAATGCGACACTTACTTGCAAGGAAATAGCGTTTGCAGATGTCTACGTATCGTAGCGATAGAGTTCTTATGATTCTTAAAACGCGATATCGCATCTCATTTCTATGTTTCATGGTAAGATATAATATTCATTGAGAAGTGTTATGCATACCTCGTCTACGATTGAAATGAATGTAAATAAGACACTTCCTTGCAAGGAAATAGCGTTTGCAGATGTCTACGTATCGTAGCAATAGAGTTCAAATGCTTCTTAAAACGCGATATCGCATCTCATTTCTATGTTTCATGGTAAGATATAATATGATTTGCGAAGTGTTATGTATTCCTCGTCTACACTTCAAATGAATGTAAATGCGACACTTCCTTGCAAGGAAATAGCGTTTGCAGATGTCTACGTATCGAAGCAATAGAGTTCAAATGCTTCTTAAAACGAGATATTGCATCTCTTATCTATGTTTCATGATAAGATATAATATTCATTGCGAAGTGTTATGCATTCCTCGTCTACGATTCAAATGAATGTAAATGCGACACTTCCTTGCAAGGAAATAGCGTTTGCGAATGTCTACCTATCATAGCAATAGTGTTCTAATGCTTCTTAAAACGCGATATCGCATCTCATCTCTATGTTTCATGGTAAGATATAATATGATTTGCGAAGTGTTATGTATTCCTCGTCTACACTTCAAATGAATGTAAATGCGAAACTTCCTTGCAAGGAAATAGCGTTTGCAGATGTCTACGAATCGAAGCAATAGAGTTCAGATGCTTCTTAAAACGCGATATCGCATCTCATTTCTATGTTTCATGGTAAGATATATTATGATTTGCGAAGTGTTATGTATTCCTCGCCTACACTTCAAATGAATGTAAATGCGACACTTCCTTGCAAGGAAATAGCGATTACAGATGTCTACGTATCGTAGCAATAGAGTTCTTATGATTCTTAAAACGCGATATCACATCTCATTTCTATGTTTCATGGTAAGATATAATGTGATTTGCGAAGTGTTATGTATTCCTCGTCTACACTTCAAATGAATGTAAATGCGACACTTCCTTGCAAGGAAATAGCGTTTGCGAATGTCTACCTATCATAGCAATAGTGTTCTAATGCTTCTTAAAACGCGATATCGCATCTCATCTCTATGTTTCATGGTAAGATATAATATGATTTGCGAAGTGTTATGTATTCCTCGTCTACACTTCAAATGAATGTAAATGCGACACTTCCTTGCAAGGAAAAAGCGTTTGCAGATGTCTACGTATCGTAGCAATAGAGTTCAAATGCTTCTTAAAACGCGATGTCGCATCTCATTTCTATGTTTCATGGTAAGATATAATATGATTTGCGAAGTGTTATGTATTCCTCGTCTACACTTCAAATGAATGTAAATGCGACACTTCCTTGCAAGGAAATAGCGTTTGCGAAAGTCTACCTATCATAGCAATAGTGTTCTAATGCTTCTTAAAACGCGATATCGCATCTCATCTCTATGTTTCATGGTAAGATATAATATGATTTGCGAAGTGTTATGTATTCCTCGTCTACACTTCAAATGAATGTAAATGCGACACTTCCTTGCAAGGAAATAGCGTTTGCAGATGTCTACGAATCGAAGCAATGGAGTTCAAATGCTTCTTAAAACGCGATATCGCATCTCATTTCTATGTTTCATGGTAAGATATATTATGATTTGCGAAGTGTTATGTATTCCTCGTCTACACTTCAAATGAATGTAAATGCGACACTTCCTTGCAAGGAAATAGCGTTTACAGATGTCTACGTATCGTAGCAATAGAGTGCTTATGATTCTTAAAACGCGATATCACATCTCATTTCTATGTTTCATGGTAAGATATAATGTGATTTGCGAAGTGTTATGTATTCCTCGTCTACACTTCAAATGAATGTGAATGCGACACTTCCTTGCAAGGAAATAGCGTTTGCGAATGTCTACCTATCGTAGCAATAGTGTTCTAATGCTTCTTAAAACGCGATATCGCATCTCATCTCTATGTTTCATGGTAAGATATAATACGATTTGCGAAGTGTTATGTATTCCTCGTCTACACTTCAAATGAATGTAAATGCGACACTTCCTTGCAAGGAAATAGCGTTTGCAGATGTCTACGTATCGAAGCAATAGGGTTCAAATGCTTCTTAAAACGCGATATCGCATCTCATTTCTATGTTTCATGGTAAGATATATTATGATTTGCGAAGTGTTATGTATTTCTCGTCTACACTTCAAATGAATGTAAATGCAACACTTACTTGCAAGGAAATAGCGTGTGCATGTGTCTACGTATCGTAGCAATAGAGTTCTTATGATTCTTAAAACGCGATATCGCATCTCACTTCTATGTTTCATGGTAAGATATAATATGATTTGCGAAGTGTTATGTATTCCTCGTCTACACTTCAAATGAATGTGAATGCGAAACTTCCTCGCTAGGAAATAGCGTTTACAGATGTCTACGTATCGTAGCAATATAGTTCTTATGATTCTTAAAACGCGATATCGCATCTCATTTCTATGTTTCATGGTAAGATATAATATGATTTGCGAAGTGTTATGCATTCCTCGTCTACGATTCAAATGAATGTAAATGCGACACTTCCTTGCAAGGAAATAGCGTTTGCAGATGTCTACGTATCGTAGCAATAGATTTCTTATGATTCTTAAAACGCGATATCACATCTCATTTCTATGTTTCATGGTAAGATATAATATGATTTGCGAAGTGTTATGTATTCCTCGTCTACACTTCAAATGAATGTAAATGCGACACTTCCTTGCAAGGAAATAGCGTTTGCGAAAGTCTACCTATCATAGCAATAGTGTTCTAATGCTTCTTAAAACGCGATATCGCATCTCACCTCTATGTTTCATGGTAAGATATAATATGATTTGCGAAGTGTTATGTATTCCTCGTCTACACTTCAAATGAATGTAAATGCGACACTTCCTTGCAAGGAAATAGCGTTTGCAGATGTCTACGAATCGAAGCAATGGAGTTCAAATGCTTCTTAAAACGCGATATCGCATCTCATTTCTATGTTTCATGGTAAGATATATTATGATTTGCGAAGTGTTATGTATTCCTCGTCTACACTTCAAATGAATGTAAATGCGACACTTCCTTGCAAGGAAATAGCGTTTACAGATGTCTACGTATCGTAGCAATATAGTTCTTATGATTCTTAAAACGCGATATCACATCTCATTTCTATCTTTCATGGTAAGATATAATGTGATTTGCGAAGTGTTATGTATTCCTCGTCTACACTTCAAATGAATGTGAATGCGACACTTCCTTGCAAGGAAATAGCGTTTGCGAATGTCTACCTATCGTAGCAATAGTGTTCTAATGCTTCTTAAAACGCGATATCGCATCTCATCTCTATGTTTCATGGTAAGATATAATACGATTTGCGAAGTGTTATGTATTCCTCGTCTACACTTCAAATGAATGTAAATGCGACACTTCCTTGCAAGGAAATAGCGTTTGCAGATGTCTACGTATCGAAGAAATAGGGTTCAAATGCTTCTTAAAACGCGATATCGCATCTCATTTCTATGTTTCATGGTAAGATATATTATGATTTGCGAAGTGTTATGTATTTCTCGTCTACACTTCAAATGAATGTAAATGCGACACTTACTTGCAAGGAAATAGCGTTTGCAGGTGTCTACGTATCGTAGCAATAGAGTTCTTATGATTCTTAAAACGCGATATCGCATCTCACTTCTATGTTTCATGGTAAGATATAATATGATTTGCGAAGTGTTATGTATTCCTCGTCTACACTTCAAATGAATGTGAATGCGAAACTTCCTCGCTAGGAAATAGCGTTTGCAGATGTCTACGTATCGTAGCAATAGATTTCTAATGCTTCTTAAAACGCGATGTCGCATCTCATTTCTATGTTTCATGGTAAGATATAATATGAATTGCGAAGTGTCATGTATACCTCGTCTAGAATTGCGAAGTGTCATGTATACCTCGTCTACACTTCAAATGAATGTAAATGCGACACTTCCTTGCAAGGAAATAGCGTTTGCGAATGTCTATCTATCGTAGCAATAGTGTTCTAATGCTGCTTAAAACGCGATATCGCATCTCATTTCTATGTTTCATGGTAAGATATAATATGATTTGCGAAGTGTTATGCATTCCTCGTCTACGATTCAAATGAATGTAAATGCGACACTTCCTTGCAAGGAAATAGCGTTTGCAGATGTCTACGTATCGTAGCAATAGATTTCTTATGATTCTTAAAACGCGATATCACATCTCATTTCTATGTTTCATGGTAAGATATAATATGATTAGCGAAGTGTTATGTATTCCTCGATCTACACCTTCAAATGAATGTGAATGCGACACTTCCATGCAAGGAAATAGCGTTTGCAGATGTCTACGTATCGTAGCAATAGAGTTCAAATGCTTCTTAAAACGCGATATCGCATCTCATTTCTATGTTTCATGGTAAGATATAATATGATTTGCGAAGTGTTATGCATTCCTCGTCTACGATTCAATGAATGTAAATGCGACACTTCCTTGCAAGGAAATAGCGTTTGCAGATGGTCTACGTATCGTAGCAATAGATTTCTTATGATTCTTAAAACGCGATATCACATCTCATTTCTATGTTTCTGGTAAGATATAATATGATTAGCGAAGTGTTATGTATTCCTCGATCTACACTTCAAATGAATGTGAATGCGACACTTCATGCAAGGAAATAGCGTTTGCAGATGTCTACGTATCGTAGCAATAGAGTTCAAATGCTTCTTAAAACGCGATATCGCATCTCATTTCTATGTTTCATGGTAAGATATAATATGATTTGCGAAGTGTTATGCATTCCTCGTCTACGATTCAAATGAATGTAAATGCGGCACTTCCTTGCAAGGAAATAGCGTTTGCAGATGTCTACGTATCGTAGCAATAGATTTCTTATGATTCTTAAAACGCGATATCACATCTCATTTCTATGTTTCATGGTAAGAATATAATATGATTAGCGAAGTGTTATGTATTCCTCATCTACACTTCAAATGAATGTGAATGCGACACTTCCTTGCAAGGAAATAGCGTTTGCGAATGTCTACCTATCGTAGCAATAGAGTTCTAATGCTTCTTAAAACGCGATATCGCATCTCATTTCTATGTTTCATGGTAAGATATAATATGATTTGCGAAGTGTCAATGTATTCCTCGTCTACACTTCAAATGAATGTAAATGCGACACTTCCTTGCAAGGAAATAGCGTTTGCAGATGTCTAGCTATCGTAGCAATAGAATTCTAATGCTTCTTAAAACGCGATATCGCATCTCATTTCTATGTTTCATGGTAAGATATAGTATGATTTGCGAAGTGGTTATGTATTCCTCGTCTACACTTCAAATGAATGTAAATGCGACACTTCCTTGCAAGGCAATAGCGTTTGCAGATGTCTACGTATCGTAGCAATAGAGTTCTTATGATTCTTAAAACGCGATATGGCATCTCATTTCTATGTTTCTTGGTAAGGTATAATATGATTTGCGAAGTGTTATGTATTCCTCGTCTACACTTCAAATGAATGTTAATGCGACACTTCCTTGTAAGGGAATAGCGTTTGCAGATGTCTACCTATCGCAGCAATAGGTTTGTAATGCTTCTTAAAACGCGATATCGCATCTCATTTCTATGTTTCATGGTAAGATATAATATGATTTGCGAAGTGTCATGTATTCCTCGTCTACACTTCAAGTGAATGTAAATGCGACACTTACTTGCAAGGAATTAGCGATGCAGATGTCTAGGTATCGTAGCAATAGAGTTCTAATGCTTCTTAAAACGCGATATCGCATCTCATTTCTATGTTTCATGGTAAGATATAATATGATTTGCGAAGTGTTATGTATTCCTCGTCTATACTTCAAATGAATGTAAATGCGACACTTCCTTGAAAGGAAATAGCGTTTGCAGATGTCTACGTATCGTAGCAATGGAATTCTTATGATTCTTAAAACGCGATATCGCATCTCATTTCTATGTTTCATGGTAAGGTATAATATGATTTGCGAAGCGTTTATGTATTCCTCTTCTGCACTTCAAATGAATGTAAAATGCGACACTTCCTTGTAAGGAAATAGCGTTTGCAGATGTCTACCTATCGCAGCAATAGATTTGTAATGCTTCTTAAAACGCGATATCGCATCTTATTTCTATGTTTCATGGTAAGATATAATATGATTTGCGAAGTGTCATTTATTCCTCGTCCACACTTCAAATGAATGTGAATGCGACACTTCCTTGCAAGGAAATAGCGTTTGCGAATGTCTACCTATCGTAGCAATAGTGTTCTAATGCTTCTTAAAACGCGGTATCGCATCTCATTTCTATGTTTCATGGTAAGATATATTATGATTTGCCAAGTGTTATGTATTCCTCGTCTACACTTCAAATGAATGTAAATGCGACACTTACTTGCAAGGAAATAGCGTTTGCAGATGTCTACGTATCGTAGCAATAGAGTTCTTATGATTCTTAGAACGCGATATCGCATCTCATTTCTATGTTTCATGGTAAGATATAATATGATTTGCGAAGTGTTATGTATTCCTCTTCTACACTTCAAATGAATGTAAATGCGACACTTCCTTGCAAGGAAATAGCGTTTGCAGATGTCTACGTATCGTAGCAATAGATTTCTTATGATTCTTAAAACGCGATATCGCATCTCATTTCTATGTTTCATGGGTAAGATATAAATATTCATTGCTAAGTGTATGCATTCCTCGTCTACGATTGAAATGAATGTAAATGCGACACTTCCTTGCAAGGAAATAGCGTTTGCAGATGTCTACGTATCGTAGCAATAGAGTTCAAATGCTTCTTAAACCGCGATATCGCATCTCATTTCTATGTTTCATGGTAAGATATAATATAATTTGCGAAGTGTCATGTATTCCTCGTCTACACTTCATGTGAATGTAAATGCGACACTTACTTGCAAGGAATTAGCGATGCAGATGTCTAGGTATCGTAGCAATAGAGTTCTAATGCTTCTTAAAACGCGATATCGCATCTCATTTCTATGTTTCATGGTAAGATATAATATGATTTGCGAAGTGTTATGTATTCCTCGTCTACACTTCAAATGAATGTAAATGCGACACTTCCTTGCAAGGAAATAGCGTTTGCAGATGCCTACGTATCGTAGCAATAGAGTTCTTATGATTCTTAAAACGCGATATCGCATCTCATTTCTATGTTTCATGGTAAGGTATAATATGATTTTGCGAAGTGTTATGTATTCCTCGTCTGCACTTCAAATGAATGTAAATGCGACACTTCCCTTGTAAGGGAAATAGCGTTTGGCAGATGTCAACCTATCGTAGCAATAGAGTTCTAATGCTTCTTAAAACGCGATATATCATCTCATTTCTATGTTTCATGGTAAGATATAATATGATTTGCGAAGTGTCACGTATTCCTCGTCTACACTTCAAATGAATGTGAATGCGACACTTCCTTGCAAGGAAATAGCGTTTGCAGATGTCTACGTATCGTAGCAATAGATTTCTTATGATTCTTAAAACGCGATATCACATCTCATTTCTATGTTTCATGGTAAGATATAATATGATTAGCGAAGTGTTATGTATTCCTCATCTACACTTCAAATGAATGTGAATGCGACACTTCCTTGCAAGGAAATAGCGTTTGCGAATGTCTACCTATCGTAGCAATAGAGTTCTAATGCTTCTTAAAACGCGATATCGCATCTCATTTCTATGTTTCATGGTAAGATATAATATGATTTGCGAAGTGTCATGTATTCCTCGTCTACACTTCAAATGAATGTAAATGCGACACTTCCTTGCAAGGAAATAGCGTTTGCAGATGTCTAGCTATCGTAGCAATAGAGTTCTAATGCTTCTTAAAACGCGATATCGCATCTCATTTCTATGTTTCATGGTAAGATATAGTATGATTTGCGAAGTGTTATGTATTCCTCGTCTACACTTCAAATGAATGTAAATGCGACACTTCCTTGCAAGGCAATAGCGTTTGCAGATGTCTACGTATCGTAGCAATAGAGTTCTTATGATTCTTAAAACGCGATATGGCATCTCATTTCTATGTTTCTTGGTAAGGTATAATATGATTTGCGAAGTGTTATGTATTCCTCGTCTACACTTCAAATGAATGTTAATGCGACACTTCCTTGTAAGGGAATAGCGTTTGCAGATGTCTACCTATCGCAGCAATAGGTTTGTAATGCTTCTTAATACGCGATATCGCATCTCATTTCTATGTTTCATGGTAAGATATAATATGATTTGCGAAGTGTCATGTATTCCTCGTCTACACTTCAAGTGAATGTAAATGCGACACTTACTTGCAAGGAATTAGCGATGCAGATGTCTAGGTATCGTAGCAATAGAGTTCTAATGCTTCTTAAATCGCGATATCGCATCTCATTTCTATGTTTCATGGTAAGATATAATATGATTTGCGAAGTGTTATGTATTCCTCGTCTATACTTCAAATGAATGTAAATGCGACACTTCCTTGAAAGGAAATAGCGTTTGCAGATGTCTACGTATCGTAGCAATGGAATTCTTATGATTCTTAAAACGCGATATCGCATCTCATTTCTATGTTTCATGGTAAGGTATAATATGATTTGCGAAGCGTTATGTATTCCTCGTCTGCACTTCAAATGAATGTAAATGCGACACTTCCTTGTAAGGAAATAGCGTTTGCAGATGTCTACCTATCGCAGCAATAGATTTGTAATGCTTCTTAAAACGCGATATCGCATCTTACTTCTATGTTTCATGGTAAGATATAATATGATTTGCGAAGTGTCATTTATTCCTCGTCCACACTTCAAATGAATGTGAATGCGACACTTCCTTGCAAGGAAATAGCGTTTGCGAATGTCTACCTATCGTAGCAATAGTGTTCTAATGCTTCTTAAAACGCGGTATCGCATCTCATTTCTATGTTTCATGGTAAGATATATTATGATTTGCCAAGTGTTATGTATTCCTCGTCTACACTTCAAATGAATGTAAATGCGACACTTACTTGCAAGGAAATAGCGTTTGCAGATGTCTACGTATCGTAGCAATAGAGTTCTTATGATTCTTAGAACGCGATATCGCATCTCATTTCTATGTTTCATGGTAAGATATAATATGATTTGCGAAGTGTTATGTATTCCTCTTCTACACTTCAAATGAATGTAAATGCGACACTTCCTTGCAAGGAAATAGCGTTTGCAGATGTCTACGTATCGTAGCAATAGATTTCTTATGATTCTTAAAACGCGATATCGCATCTCATTTCTATGTTTCATGGTAAGATATAATATTCATTGCTAAGTGTTATGCATTCCTCGTCTACGATTGAAATGAATGTAAATGCGACACTTCCTTGCAAGGAAATAGCGTTTGCAGATGTCTACGTATCGTAGCAATAGAGTTCTAATGCTTCTTAAAACGCGATATATCATCTCATTTCTATGTTTCATGGTAAGATATAATATGATTTGCGAAGTGTCACGTATTCCTCGTCTACACTTCAAATGAATGTGAATGCGACACTTCCTTGCAAGGAAATAGCGTTTGCAGATGTCTACGTATCGTAGCAATAGATTTCTTATGATTCTTAAAACGCGATATCACATCTCATTTCTATGTTTCATGGTAAGATATAATATGATTAGCGAAGTGTTATGTATTCCTCATCTACACTTCAAATGAATGTGAATGCGACACTTCCTTGCAAGGAAATAGCGTTTGCGAATGTCTACCTATCGTAGCAATAGAGTTCTAATGCTTCTTAAAACGCGATATCGCATCTCATTTCTATGTTTCATGGTAAGATATAATATGATTTGCGAAGTGTCATGTATTCCTCGTCTACACTTCAAATGAATGTAAATGCGACACTTCCTTGCAAGGAAATAGCGTTTGCAGATGTCTAGCTATCGTAGCAATAGAGTTCTAATGCTTCTTAAAACGCGATATCGCATCTCATTTCTATGTTTTATGGTAAGATATAGTATGATTTGCGAAGTGTTATGTATTCCTCGTCTACACTTCAAATGAATGTAAATGCGACACTTCCTTGCAAGGCAATAGCGTTTGCAGATGTCTACGTATCGTAGCAATAGAGTTCTTATGATTCTTAAAACGCGATATGGCATCTCATTTCTATGTTTCTTGGTAAGGTATAATATGATTTGCGAAGTGTTATGTATTCCTCGTCTACACTTCAAATGAATGTTAATGCGACACTTCCTTGTAAGGGAATAGCGTTTGCAGATGTCTACCTATCGCAGCAATAGGTTTGTAATGCTTCTTAAAACGCGATATCGCATCTCATTTCTATGTTTCATGGTAAGATATAATATGATTTGCGAAGTGTCATGTATTCCTCGTCTACACTTCAAGTGAATGTAAATGCGACACTTACTTGCAAGGAATTAGCGATGCAGATGTCTAGGTATCGTAGCAATAGAGTTCTAATGCTTCTTAAAACGCGATATCGCATCTCATTTCTATGTTTCATGGTAAGATATAATATGATTTGCGAAGTGTTATGTATTCCTCGTCTATACTTCAAATGAATGTAAATGCGACACTTCCTTGAAAGGAAATAGCGTTTGCAGATGTCTACGTATCGTAGCAATGGAATTCTTATGATTCTTAAAACGCGATATCGCATCTCATTTCTATGTTTCATGGTAAGGTATAATATGATTTGCGAAGCGTTATGTATTCCTCGTCTGCACTTCAAATGAATGTAAATGCGACACTTCCTTGTAAGGAAATTGCGTTTGCAGATGTCTACCTATCGTAGCAATAGTGTTCTAATGCTTCTTAAAACGCGATATCGCATCTCATTTCTATGTTCCATGGTAAAATATAATATGATTTGCGAAGTGTCATGTATTCCGCATCTACACTTCAAATGCATGTAAATGCGAAACTTCCATGCAAGGAAATAGCGTTTGCAGATGTCTACGTATCGTAGCAATGGAGTTCTTATGATTCTTAAAACGCGATATCGCATTTCATTTCTATGTTCCATGGTAAGATATAATATGATTTGCGAGGTGTTATGTATTCCTCGTCTACACTTCAAATGAATGTGAATGCGACACTTCCTTGCAAGGAAATAGCGTTTGCAGATGTCTACGTATCGTAGCAATAGAGTTCAAATGCTTCTTAAAACGCGATATCGCATCTCATTCCTATGTTTCATGGTAAGATATAATATGAATTGCGAAGTGTCATGTATACCTCGTCTACACTTCAAATGAATGTAAATGCGACACTTACTTGCAAGGAAATAGCGTTTGCGAATGTCTATCTATCGTAGCAATAGTGTTCTAATGCTGCTTAAAACGCGATATCGCATCTCATTTCTATGTTTCATGGTAAGATATATTATGATTCGCGAAGTGTTATGTATTCCTCGTCTACACTTCAAATGACTGTAAATGCGACACTTCCTTGCAAGGAAATAGCGTTTGCAGATGTCTACGTATCAAAGCAATAGGGTTCAAATGCTTCTTAAAACGCGTTATCGCATCTCATTTCTATGTTTCATGGTAAGATATATTATGATTTGCGAAGTGTTATGTATTCCTCGTCTGCACTTCAAATGAATGTAAATGCGACACTTCCTTGTAAGGAAATAGCGTTTGCAGATGTCAACCTATCGTAGCAATAGAGTTCTAATGCTTCTTAAAACGCGATATATCATCTCATTTCTATGTTTCATGGTAAGATATAATATGATTTGCGAAGTGTCACGTATTCCTCGTCTACACTTCAAATGAATGTGAATGCGACACTTCCTTGCAAGGAAATAGCGTTTGCAGATGTCTACGTATCGTAGCAATAGAGTTCTTATGATTCTTAGAAAGCGATATCGCATCTCATTTCTATGTTTCATGGTAAGATATAATATGATTTGCGAAGTGTTATGTATTCCTCTTCTACACTTCAAATGAATGTAAATGCGACACTTCCTTGCAAGGAAATAGCGTTTGCAGATGTCTACGTATCGTAGCAATAGATTTCTTATGATTCTTAAAACGCGATATCGCATCTCATTTCTATGTTTCATGGTAAGATATAATATTCATTGCGAAGTGTTATGCATTCCTCGTCTACGATTGAAATGAATGTAAATGCGACACTTCCTTGCAAGGAAATAGCGTTTGCAGATGTCTACGTATCGTAACAATAGAGTTCAAATGCTTCTTAAACCGCGATATCGCATCTCATTTCTATGTTTCATGGTAAGATATAATATGATTTGCGAAGTGTCATGTATTCCTCGTCTACACTTCAAATGAATGTAAATGCGACACTTCCATGCAAGGAAATAGCGTTTGCAGATGTCTACGTATCGTAGCAATAGTGTTCTTATGTTTCTTAAAACGCGATATCGCATCTCATTTCTATGTTTCATGGTAAGATATAATATGATTTGCGAACTGTTATGTATTCCTCATCTACACTTCAAATGAATGTAAATGCGACACTTCTTTGCAAGGAAATAGCGTTTGCAAATGTCTACCTATCGTAGCAATAGTGTTCTAATGCTTCTTAAAACGCGATATCGCATCTCAGTTCTATGTTTCATGGTAAGATATAATATGATTTGCGAAGTGTTATGTTTTCCTCGTCTACACTTCAAATGAATGTAAATGCGACACTTCCTTGTAAGGAAATTGCGTTTGCAGATGTCTACCTATCGTAGCAATAGAGTTCTAATGCTTCTTAAAACGCGATATCGCATCTCATTTCTATGTTCCATCGTAAAATATAATATGATTTGCGAAGTGTCATGTATTCCTCATCTACACTTCAAATGCATGTAAATGCGAAACTTCCATGCAAGGAAATTGCGTTTGCAGATGTCTACGTATCGTAGCAATGGAGTTCTTATGATTCTTAAAACGCGATATCGCATTTCATTTCTATGTTCCATGGTAAGATATAATATGATTTGCGAGGTGTTATGTATTCCTCGTCTACACTTCAAATGAATGTAAATGCGACACTTCCTTGCAAGGAAATAGCGTTTGCAGATGTCTACCTATCGCAGCAATAGATTTGTAATGCTTCTTAAAACGCGATATCGCGTCTCATTTCTATGTTTCATGGTAAGATATAATATGATTTGCGAAGTGTCATGTATTCCTCGTCTACACTTCAAGTGAATGTAAATGCGACACTTACTTGCAAGGAATTAGCGATGCAGATGTCTAGGTATCGTAGCAATAGAGTTCTAATGCTTCTTAAAACGCGAAATCGCATCTCATTTCTATGTTTCATGGTAAGATATAATATGATTTGCGAAGTGTTATGTATTCCTCGTCTGCACTTCAAATGAATGTAAATGCGACACTTCCATGTAAGGAAATAGCGTTTGCAGATGTCAACCTATCGTAGCAATAGAGTTCTAATGCTTCTTAAAACGCGATATATCATCTCATTTCTATGTTTCATGGTAAGATATAATATGATTTGCGAAGTGTTATGTATTCCTCGTCTACACTTCAAATGAATGTAAATGCGACACTTCTTTGCAAGGAAATAGCGTTTGCAAATGTCTACCTATCGTAGCAATAGTGTTCTAATGCTTCTTAGAACGCGATATCGCATCTCAGTTCTATGTTTCATGGTAAGATATAATATGATTTGCG
Organism: Xylocopa sonorina; assembly: GCF_050948175.1. NCBI lineage: Eukaryota > Metazoa > Arthropoda > Insecta > Hymenoptera > Apidae > Xylocopa > Xylocopa sonorina. The sequence goes on along the minus strand of NW_027490272.1, from coordinate 135,305 downwards.
AAGTGTTATGTTTTCCTCGTCTACACTTCAAATGAATGTAAATGCGACACTTCCTTGTAAGGAAATAGCGTTTGCGAATGTCTACCTATCATAGCAATAGTGTTCTAATGCTTCTTAAAACGCGATATCGCATCTCATCTCTATGTTTCATGGTAAGATATAATATGATTTGCGAAGTGTTATGTATTCCTCGTCTACACTTCAAATGAATGTAAATGCGACACTTCCTTGCAAGGAAATAGCGTTTGCAGATATCTACGTATCGAAGCAATAGAGTTCAAATGCTTGTTAAAACGCGATATCGCATCTCATTTCTATGTTTCATGGTAAGATATAATATGATTTGCGAAGTGTCATGTATTCCTCGTCTACACTTCAAATGAATGTAAATGCGACACTACCTTGCTAGGAAATAGCGTCTGTAGATGTCTAGGTATCGCAGCAATAGAGTTCTAATGCTCCTTAAAACGCGATATCGCATCTCATTTCTATGTTTCATGGTAAGATATAATATAATTTGCGAAGTGTCATGTATTCCTCGTCCACACTTCAAATGAATGTAAATGCGACACTTCGTTGCAAGGAAATAGCGTTTGCGAATGTCTATCTATCGTAGCAATAGTGTTCTAATGCTTCTTAAAACGCGATATCGCATCTCATTTCTATGTTTCATGGTAAGATATATTATGATTTGCGAAGTGTCACGTATTCCTCGTCTACACTTCAAATGAATGTGAATGCGACACTTCCTTGCAAGGAAATAGCGTTTGCAGATGTCTACGTATCGTAGCAATAGAGTTCAAGTGCTTCTTAAAACGCGATATCGCATCTCATTTCTATGTTTCATGGTAAGATATAATATGAATTGCGAAGTGTCATGTATACCTCGTCTACACTTCAAATGAATGTAAATGCGACACTTCCTTGCAAGGAAATAGCGTTTGCGAATGTCTATCTATCGTAGCAATAGTGTTCTAATGCTGCTTAAAACGCGATATCGCATCTCATTTCTATGTTTCATGGTAAGATATAATATGATTTGCGAAGTGTTATGTATTCCTCGTCTACACTTCAAATGAATGTGAATGCGAAACTTCCTCGCCAGGAAATAGCGTTTGCAGATGTCTACGTATCGTAGCAATAGATTTCTAATGCTTCTTAAAACGCGATATCGCATCTCATTTCTATGTTTCATGGTAAGATATAATATGAATTGCGAAGTGTCATGTATACCTCGTCTACACTTCAAATGAATGTAAATGCGACACTTCCTTGCAAGGAAATAGCGTTTGCGAATGTCTATCTATCGTAGCAATAGTGTTCTAATGCTGCTTAATACGCGATATCGCATCTCATTTCTATGTTTCATGGTAAGATATATTATGATTCGCGAAGTGTTATGTATTCCTCGTCTACACTTCAAATGACTGTAAATGCGACACTTCCTTGCAAGGAAATAGCGTTTGCAGATGTCTACGCATCGAAGCAATAGGGTTCAAATGCTTCTTAAAACGCGTTATCGCATCTCATTTCTATGTATCATGGTAATATATAATATGATTTGCGAAGTGTTATGTATTCCTCGTCTACACTTCAAATGAATGTGAATGCGAAACTTCCTCGCTAGGAAATAGCGTTTGCAGATGTCTACGTATCGTAGCAATAGATTTCTAATGCTTCTTAAAACGCGATATCGCATCTCATTTCTATGTTTCATGGTAAGATATAATATGAATTGCGAAGTGTCATGTATACCTCGTCTACACTTCAAATGAATGTAAATGCGACACTTCCTTGCAAGGAAATAGCGTTTGCGAATGTCTATCTATCGTAGCAATAGTGTTCTAATGCTGCTTAATACGCGATATCGCATCTCATTTCTATGTTTCATGGTAAGATATATTATGATTCGCGAAGTGTTATGTATTCCTCGTCTACACTTCAAATGACTGTAAATGCGACACTTCCTTGCAAGTAAATAGCGTTTGCAGATGTCTACGCATCGAAGCAATAGGGTTCAAATGCTTCTTAAAACGCGTTATCGCATCTCATTTCTATGTTTCATGGTAAGATATATTATGATTTGCGAAGTGTTATGTATTCCTCGTCTACACTTCAAATGAATGTAAATGCGACACTTACTTGCAAGGAAATAGCGTTTGCAGATGTCTACGTATCGTAGCAATAGAGTTCTTATGATTCTTAAAACGCGATATCGCATCTCATTTCTATGTTTCATGGTAAGATATAATATGATTTGCGAAGTGTTATGTATTCCTCGTCTACACTTCAAATGAATGTAAATGCGACACTTCTTTGCAAGGAAATAGCGTTTGCAAATGTCTACCTATCGTAGCAATAGTGTTCTAATGCTTCTTAAAACGCGATATCGCATCTCATCTCTATGTTTCATGGTAAGATATAGTATGATTTGCGAAGTGTTATGTATTCCTCGTCTACACTTCAAATGAATGTAAATGCGACACTTACTTGCAAGGAAATAGCGTTTGCATATGTCTACGTATCGTAGCAATAGAGTTCTTATGATTCTTAAAACGCGATATCGCATCTCATTTCTATGTTTCATGGTAAGATATAATATGATTTGCGAAGTGTTATGTATTCCTCGTCTACACTTCAAATGAATGTGAATGCGAAACTTCCTCGCCAGGAAATAGCGTTTGCAGATGTCTACGTATCGTAGCAATAGTGTTCTAATGCTTGTTAAAACGCGATATCGCATCTCATTTCTATGTTTCATGGTAAGATATAATATGATTTGCGAAGTGTCATGTATTCCTCGTCTACACTTCAAATGAATGTAAATGCGACACTACCTTGCTAGGAAATAGCGTCTGTAGATGTCTAGGTATCGCAGCAATAGAGTTCTAATGCTCCTTAAAACGCGATATCGCATCTCATTTCTATGTTTCATGGTAAGATATAATATAATTTGCGAAGTGTCATGTATTCCTCGTCCACACTTCAAATGAATGTAAATGCGACACTTCGTTGCAAGGAAATAGCGTTTGCGAATGTCTATCTATCGTAGCAATAGTGTTCTAATGCTTCTTAAAACGCGATATCGCATCTCATTTCTATGTTTCATGGTAAGATATATTATGATTTGCGAAGTGTTATGTATTCCTCGTCTACACTTCAAATGAATGTAAATGCGACACTTACTTGCAAGGAAATAGCGTTTGCAGATGTCTACGTATCGTAGCAATAGAGTTCTTATGATTCTTAAAACGCGATATCGCTTCTCATTTCTATGTTTCATGGTAAGATATAATATGATTTGCGAAGTGTTATGTATTCCTCGTCTACACTTCAAATGAATGTAAATGCGACACTTCCTTGCAAGGAAATAGCGTTTGCGAATGTCTACCTATCATAGCAATAGTGTTCTACTGCTTCTTAAAACGCGATATCGCATCTCATCTTTATGTTTCATGGTAAGATATAGTATGATTTGCGAAGTGTTATGTATTCCTCGTCTACACATCAAATGAATGTAAATGCGACACTTCCTTGTAAGGAAATAGCGTTTGCAGATGTCTACCTATCGTAGCAATAGAGTTCTAATGCTTCTTAAAACGCGATATCGCATCTCATTTCTATGTTTCATGGTAAGATATAATATGATTTGCGAAGTGTCATGTATTCCTCGTCTACACTTCAAATGAATGTAAATGCGACACTTCCTTGCTAGGAAATAGCGTTTACAGATGTCTACGTATCGTAGCAATAGAGTTCTTATGATTCTTAAAACGCGATATCACATCTCATTTCTATGTTTCATGGTAAGATATAATATGATTTGCGAAGTGTTATGTATTCCTCGTCTACACTTCAAATGAATGTAAATGCGACACTTCCTTGCAAGGAAATAGCGTTTGCAGATATCTACGTATCGAAGCAATAGAGTTCAAATGCTTGTTAAAACGCGATATCGCATCTCATTTCTATGTTTCGTGGTAAGATATAATATGATTTGCGAAGTGTCATGTATTCCTCGTCTACACTTCAAATGAATGTAAATGCGACACTACCTTGCTAGGAAATAGCGTCTGTAGATGTCTAGGTATCGCAGCAATAGAGTTCTAATGCTCCTTAAAACGCGATATCGCATCTCATTTCTATGTTTCATGGTAAGATATAATATAATTTGCGAAGTGTCATGTATTCCTCGTCCACACTTCAAATGAATGTAAATGCGACACTTCGTTGCAAGGAAATAGCGTTTGCGAATATCCATCTATCGTAGCAATAGTGTTCTAATGCTTCTTAAAACGCGATATCGCATCTCATTTCTATGTTTCATGGTAAGATATAATATGATTTGCGAAGTGTTATGTATTCCTCGTCTACACTTCAAATGAATGTAAATGCGACACTTCCTTGCAAGGAAATAGCGTTTGCAAACGTCTACCTACCGTAGCAATAGAGTTCTAATGCTTCGTAAAACGCGATATCGCATCTCATTTCTATATTTCATGGTAAGATATAATATGATTTGCGAAGTGTTATGTATTCCTCGTCTACACTTCAAATGAATGTAAATGAGACACTTCCTTGCAAGGAAATATCGTTTGCAGATGTCTACGTATCGTAGCAATAGAGTTCTTATGATTCTTAAAACGCGATATCGCATCTCATTTCTATGTTTCATGGTAAGGTATAATATGATTTGCGAAGTGTTATGTATTCCTCGTCTACACTTCAAATGAATGTAAATGCGACACTTCCTTGCAAGGAAATAGCGTCTGTAGATGTCTAGGTATCGCAGCAATAGAGTTCTAATGCTCCTTAAAACGCGATATCGCATCTCATTTCTATGTTTCATGGTAAGATATAATATAATTTGCGAAGTGTCATGTATTCCTCGTCCACACTTCAAATGAATGTAAATGCGACACTTCGTTGCAAGGAAATAGCGTTTGCGAATATCCATCTATCGTAGCAATAGTGTTCTAATGCTTCTTAAAACGCGATATCGCATCTCATTTCTATGTTTCATGGTAAGATATAATATGATTTGCGAAGTGTTATGTATTCCTCGTCTACACTTCAAATGAATGTAAATGCGACACTTCCTTGCAAGGAAATAGCGTTTGCAAACGTCTACCTACCGTAGCAATAGAGTTCTAATGCTTCGTAAAACGCGATATCGCATCTCATTTCTATATTTCATGGTAAGATATAATATGATTTGCGAAGAGTTATGTATTCCTCGTCTACACTTCAAATGAATGTAAATGAGACACTTCCTTGCAAGGAAATATCGTTTGCAGATGTCTACGTATCGTAGCAATAGAGTTCTTATGATTCTTAAAACGCGATATCGCATCTCATTTCTATGTTTCATGGTAAGGTATAATATGATTTGCGAAGTGTTATGTATTCCTCGTCTACACTTCAAATGAATGTAAATGCGACACTTCCTTGCAAGGAAATAGCGTTTGCAGATGTCTATGTGTCGTTGCAATAGATTTCTAATGCTTCTTAAAACGTGATATGGCATCTCATTTCTATGTTTCATGGTAAGATATAATATGATTTGCGAAGTGTCATGTATTCCTGGTCTACACTTCAAATGAATGTAAATGCGACACTTCCATCCAAGGAAATAGCGTTTGCAGATGTCTACGTATCGTAGCAATAGTGTTCTTATGTTTCTTAAAACGCGATATCGCATCTCATTTCTATGTTTCATGGTAAGATATAATATGATTTGCGAAGTGTTATGTATTCCTCGTCTACACTTCAAATGAATGTAAATGCGACACTTCTTTGCAAGGAAATAGCGTTTGCAAATGTCTACCTATCGTAGCAATAGTGTTCTAATGCTTCTTAAAACGCGATATCGCATCTCAGTTCTATGTTTCATGGTAAGATATAATATGATTTGCGAAGTGTTACGTTTTCCTCGTCTACACTTCAAATGAATGTAAATGCGACACTTCCTTGTAAGGAAATAGCGTTTGCTGATGTCTACCTATCGTAGCAATAGAGTTCTAATGCTTCTTAAAACGCGATAGCGCATCTCATTTCTATGTTCCATGGCAAGATATAATATGATTTGCGAAGTGTCATGTATTCCTCGTCTACACTTCAAATGAATGTAAATGAGACACCTCCTTGCAAGGAAATATCGTTTGCGAATATCCATCTATCGTAGCAATAGTGTTCTAATGCTTCTTAAAACGCGATATCGCATCTCATCTCTATGTTTCATGGTAAGATATAATATGATTTGCGAAGTGTTATGTATTCCTCGTCTACACTTCAAATGAATGTAAATGCGACACTTCCTTGCAAGGAAATAGCGTTTGCAGATGTCTACGTATCGAAGCAATAGAGTTCAAATGCTTCTTAAAACGCGATATCGCATCTCATTTCTATGTTTCATGGTAAGATATAATATGATTTGCGAAGTGTTATGTATTCCTCGTCTACACTTCAAATGAATGTAAATGCGACACTTCCTTGCAAGGAAATAGCGGTTGCGAATGTCTACCTATCATAGCAATAGTGTTCTAATGCTTCTTAAAACGCGATATCGCATCTCATCTCTATGTTTCATGGTAAGATATAATATGATTTGCGAAGTGTTATGTATTCCTCGTCTACACTTCAAATGAATGTAAATGCGACACTTCCTTGCAAGGAAATAGCGTTTGCAAACGTCTACCTACCGTAGCAATAGAGTTCTAATGCTTCGCAAAACGCGATATCGCATCTCATTTCTATATTTCATGGTAAGATATAATATGATTTGAGAAGTGTTATGTATTCCTCGTCTACACTTCAAATGAATGTAAATGAGACACTTCCTTGCAAGGAAATATCGTTTGCAAATATCCATCTATCGTTGCAATAGTGTTCTAATGCTTCTTAAAACGCGATATCGCATCTCATCTCTATGTTTCATGGTAAGATATAATATGACTTGCGAAGTGTTATGTATTCCTCGTCTACACTTCAAATGAATGTAAATGCGACACTTCCTTGCAAGGAAATAGCGTTTGCAGATGTCTACGTATCGAAGCAATAGAGTTCAGATGCTTCTTAAAACGCGATATCGCATCTCATTTCTATGTTTCATGGTAAGATATAATATGATTTGCGAAGTGTTATGTATTCCTCGTCTACACTTCAAATGAATGTAAATGCGACACTTCCTTGCAAGGAAATAGCGGTTGCGAATGTCTACCTACCATAGCAATAGTGTTCTAATGCTTCTTAAAACGCGATATCGCATCTCATTTCTATGTTTCATGGTAAGATATAATATGATTTGCGAAGTGTTATGTATTCCTCGTCTACACTTCAAATGAATGTAAATGCAACACTTCTTTGCAAGGAAATAGCGTTTGCAAATGTCTACCTATCGTAGCAATAGTGTTCTAATGCTTCTTAAAACGCGTTATCGCATCTCAGTTCTATGTTTCATGGTAAGATATAATATGATTTGCGAAGTGTTATGTTTTCCTCGTCTACACTTCAAATGAATGTAAATGCGACACTTCCTTGTAAGGAAATAGCGTTTGCTTATGTCTACCTATCGTAGCAATAGAGTTCTAATGCTTCTTAAAACGCGATATCGCATCTCATTTCTATGTTCCATGGTAAGATATAATATGATTTGCGAAGTGTCATGTAATCCTCGTCTACACTTCAAATGCATGTAAATGCGAAACTTCCATGCAAGGAAATAGCGTTTGCAGATGTCTACGTATCGTAGCAATGGAGTTCTTATGATTCTTAAAACGCGAAATCGCATCTCATTTCTATTTTCCATGTTAAGATATAATATGATTTGCGAAGTGTCATGTATTCCTCGTCTACACTTCAAATGAACGTAAATGCGACACTTGCTTGCAAGGAAATAGCGTTTGCAGATGTCTACGTATCGTAGCAATAGAGTTCAAATGCTTCTTAAAACGCGATATCGCATCTCATTTCTATGTTTCATGGTAAGATATAATATGATTTGCGAAGTGTTATGTATTCCTCGTCTACACTTCAAATGAATGTAAATGCGACACTTCCTTGCAAGGAAATAGCGTTTGCGAATGTCTACCTGTCATAGCAATAGTGTTCTAATGCTTCTTAAAACGCGATATCGCATCTCATCTCTATGTTTCATGGTAAGATATAATATGATTTGCGAAGTGTTATGTATTCCTCGTCTACACATCAAATGAATGTAAATGCGACACTTCCTTGCAAGGAAATAGCGTTTGCAAACGTCTACCTACCGTAGCAATAGAGTTCTAATGCTTCGTAAAACGCGATATCGCATCTCATTTCTATATTTCATGGTAAGATATAATATGATTTGCGAAGTGTTATGTATTCCTCGTCTACACTTCAAATGAATGTAAATGAGACACTTCCTTGCAAGGAAATATCGTTTGCGAATATCCATCTATCGTAGCAATAGTGTTCTAATGCTTCTTAAAACGCGATATCGCATCTCATCTCTATGTTTCATGGTAAGATATAATATGATTTGCGAAGTGTTATGTATTCCTCGTCTACACTTCAAATGAATGTAAATGCGACACTTCCTTGCAAGGAAATAGCGTTTGCAGATGTCTACGTATCGAAGCAATAGAGTTCAAATGCTTCTTAAAACGCGATATCGCATCTCATTTCTATGTTTCATGGTAAGATATAATATGATTTGCGAAGTGTTATGTATTCCTCGTCTACACTTCAAATGAATGTAAATGCGACACTTCCTTGCAAGGAAATAGCGTTTGCAGATGTCTACGTATCGAAGCAATAGGGTTCAAATGCTTCTTAAAACGCGATATCGCATCTCATTTCTATGTTTCATGGTAAGATATAATATGATTTGCGAAGTGTCATGTATTCCTCGTCCACACTTCAAATGAATGTAAATGCGACACTTCATTGCAAGGAAATAGCGTTTGCGAATATCCATCTATCGTAGCAATAGTGTTCTAATGCTTCTTAAAACGCGATATCGCATCTCATTTCTATGTTTCATGGTAAGATATAATATGATTTGCGAAGTGTTATGTATTCCTCGTCTACACTTCAAGTGAATGTAAATGCGACACTTCCTTGCAAGGAAATAGCGTTTGCAAACGTCTACCTACCGTAGCAATAGAGTTCTAATGCTTCGTAAAACGCGATATCGCATCTCATTTCTATATTTCATGGTAAGATATAATATGATTTGAGAAGTGTTATGTATTCCTCGTCTACACTTCAAATGAATGTAAATGAGACACTTCCTTGCAAGGAAATATCGTTTGCGAATATCCATCTATCGTAGCAATAGTGTTCTAATGCTTCTTAAAACGCGATATCGCATCTCATCTCTATGTTTCATGGTAAGATATAATATGATTTGCGAAGTGTTATGTATTCCTCGTCTACACTTCAAATGAATGTAAATGCGACACTTCCTTGCAAGGAAATAGCGTTTGCAGATGTCTACCTACCGTAGCAATAGAGTTCTAATGCTTCGTAAAACGCGATATCGCATCTCATTTCTATATTTCATGGTAAGATATAATATGATTTGAGAAGTGTTATGTATTCCTCTTCTACACTTCAAATGAATGTAAATGAGACACTTCCTTGCAAGGAAATATCGTTTGCGAATATCCATCTATCGTAGCAATAGTGTTCTAATGCTTCTTAAAACGCGATATCGCATCTCATCTCTATGTTTCATGGTAAGATATAATATGATTTGCGAAGTGTTATGTATTCCTCGTCTACACTTCAAATGAATGTAAATGCGACACTTCCTTGCAAGGAAATAGCGTTTGCAGATGTCTACGTATCGAAGCAATAGAGTTCAAATGCTTCTTAAAACGCGATATCGCATCTCATTTCTATTTTTCATGGTAAGATATAATATGATTTGCGAAGTGTTATGTATTCCTCGTCTACACTTCAAATGAATGTAAATGCGACACTTCCTTGCAAGGAAATAGCGTTTGCAGATGTCTACGTATCGAAGCAATAGAGTTCAAATGCTTCTTAAAACGCGATATCGCATCTCATTTCTATTTTTCATGGTAAGATATAATATGATTTGCGAAGTGTTATGTATTCCTCGTCTACACTTCAAATGAATGTAAATGCGACACTTCCTTGCAAGGAAATAGCGTTTGCAAACGTCTACCTACCGTAGCAATAGAGTTCTAATGCTTCGTAAAACGCGATATCGCATCTCATTTCTATATTTCATGGTAAGATATAATATGATTTGCGAAGTGTTATGTATTCCTCGTCTACACTTCAAATGAATGTAAATGAGACACTTCCTTGCAAGGAAATATCGTTTGCGAATATCCATCTATCGTAGCAATAGTGTTCTAATGCTTCTTAAAACGCGATATCGCATCTCATCTCTATGTTTCATGGTAAGATATAATATGATTTGCGAAGTGTTATGTATTCCTCGTCTACACTTCAAATGAATGTAAATGCAACACTTCCTTGCAAGGAAATAGCGTTTGCAGATGTCTACGTATCGAAGCAATAGAGTTCAAATGCTTCTTAAAACGCGATATCGCATCTCATTTCTATGTTTCATGGTAAGATATAATATGATTTGCGAAGTGTTATGTATTCCTCGTCTACACTTCAAATGAATGTAAATGCGACACTACCTTGCTAGGAAATAGCGTCTGTAGATGTCTAGGTATCGCAGCAATAGAGTTCTAATGCTCCTTAAAACGCGATATCGCATCTCATTTCTATATTTCATGGTAAGATATAATATGATTTGCGAAGTGTTATGTATTCCTCGTCTACACTTCAAATGAATGTAAATGAGACACTTCCTTGCAAGGAAATATCGCTTGCGAATATCCAGCTATCGTAGCAATAGTGTTCTAATGCTTCTTAAAACGCGATATCGCATCTCATCTCTATGTTTCATGGTAAGATATAATATGATTTGCGAAGTGTTATGTATTCCTCGTCTACAATTCAAATGAATGTAAATGCGACACTTCCTTGCAAGGAAATAGCGTTTGCAGATGTCTACGTATCGAAGCAATAGAGCTCAAATGCTTCTTAAAACTCGATATCGCATCTCATTTCTATGTTTCATGGTAAGATATAATATGATTTGCGAAGTGTTATGTATTCCTCGTCTACACTTCAAATGAATGTAAATGCGACACTTCCTTGCAAGGAAATAGCGGTTGCGAATGTCTACCTATCGTAGCAATAGTGTTCTAATGCTTCTTAAAACGCGATATCGCATCTCATTTCTATGTTTCATGGTAAGATATAATATGATTTGCGAAGTGTCATGTATTCCTCGTCCACACTTCAAATGAATGTAAATGCGACACTTCATTGCAAGGAAATAGCGTTTGCGAATATCCATCTATCGTAGCAATAGTGTTCTAATGCTTCTTAAAACGCGATATCGCATCTCATTTCTATGTTTCATGGTAAGATATAATATGATTTGCGAAGTGTTATGTATTCCTCGTCTACACTTCAAGTGAATGTAAATGCGACACTTCCTTGCAAGGAAATAGCGTTTGCAAACGTCTACCTACCGTAGCAATAGAGTTCTAATGCTTCGTAAAACGCGATATCGCATCTCATTTCTATATTTCATGGTAAGATATAATATGATTTGAGAAGTGTTATGTATTCCTCGTCTACACTTCAAATGAATGTAAATGAGACACTTCCTTGCAAGGAAATATCGTTTGCGAATATCCATCTATCGTAGCAATAGTGTTCTAATGCTTCTTAAAACGCGATATCGCATCTCATCTCTATGTTTCATGGTAAGATATAATATGATTTGCGAAGTGTTATGTATTCCTCGTCTACACTTCAAATGAATGTAAATGCGACACTTCCTTGCAAGGAAATAGCGTTTGCAGATGTCTACGTATCGAAGCAATAGAGCTCAAATGCTTCTTAAAACTCGATATCGCATCTCATTTCTATGTTTCATGGTAAGATATAATATGATTAGCGAAGTGTTATGTATTCCTCGTCTACACTTCAAATGAATGTGAATGCGACACTTCCTTGCAAGGAAATAGCGTTTGCGAATGTCTACCTATCGTAGCAATAGGGTTCTAATGCTTCTTAAAACGCGATATCGCATATCATTTCTATGTTTCATGGTAAGATATATTATGATTTGCGAAGTGTTATGTATTCCTCGTCTACACTTCAAATGAATGTAAATGCGACACTTACTTGCAAGGAAATAGCGTTTGCAGATGTCCACGTATCGTAGCAATAGAGTTCTTATGATTCTTAAAACGCGATATCGCATCTCATTTCTATGTTTCATGGTAAGATATAATATGATTTGCGAAGTGTTATGTATTCCTCGTCTACACTTCAAGTGAATGTAAATGCGACACTTCCTTGCAAGGAAATAGCGTTTGCAAACGTCTACCTACCGTAGCAATAGAGTTCTAATGCTTCGTAAAACGCGATATCGCATCTCATTTCTATATTTCATGGTAAGATATAATATGATTTGAGAAGTGTTATGTATTCCTCGTCTACACTTCAAATGAATGTAAATGAGACACTTCCTTGCAAGGAAATATCGTTTGCGAATATCCATCTATCGTAGCAATAGTGTTCTAATGCTTCTTAAAACGCGATATCGCATCTCATCTCTATGTTTCATGGTAAGATATAATATGATTTGCGAAGTGTTATGTATTCCTCGTCTACACTTCAAATGAATGTAAATGCGACACTTCCTTGCAAGGAAATAGCGTTTGCAGATGTCTACGTATCGAAGCAATAGAGCTCAAATGCTTCTTAAAACTCGATATCGCATCTCATTTCTATGTTTCATGGTAAGATATAATATGATTAGCGAAGTGTTATGTATTCCTCGTCTACACTTCAAATGAATGTGAATGCGACACTTCCTTGCAAGGAAATAGCGTTTGCGAATGTCTACCTATCGTAGCAATAGGGTTCTAATGCTTCTTAAAACGCGATATCGCATATCATTTCTATGTTTCATGGTAAGATATATTATGATTTGCGAAGTGTTATGTATTCCTCGTCTACACTTCAAATGAATGTAAATGCGACACTTACTTGCAAGGAAATAGCGTTTGCAGATGTCCACGTATCGTAGCAATAGGGTTCTTATGATTCTTAAAACGCGATATCGCTTCTCATTTCTATGTTTCATGGTAAGATATAATATGATTTGCGAAGTGTCATGTATTCCTCGTCTACACTTCAAATGAATGTAAATGCGACACTTCCTTGCTAGGAAATAGCGTCTGCAGATGTCTAGGTATCGTAGCAATAGAGTTCTAATGCTTCATAAAACGCGATATCGCATCACATTTCTATGTTTCATGGTAAGATATAATATTCATTGCGAAGTGTTATGCATTCCTCGTATACGATTGAAATGAATGTAAATGCGACACTTCCTTGCAAGGAAATAGCGTTTGCAGATGTCTACGTATCGTAGCAATAGAGTTCAAATGCTTCCTAAAACGCGATATCGCATCTCATTTCTATGTTTCATGGTAAGATATAATATGATTTGCGATGTGTTATGTAATCCTCGTCTACACTTCAAATGAATGTAAATGCGACACTTCCTTGCAAGGAAATAGCGTTTGCGAATGTCTACCTATCATAGCAATAGTGTTCTAATGCTTCTTAAAACGCGATATCGCATCTCATCTCTATGTTTCATGGTAAGATATAATATGATTTGCGAAGTGTTATGTATTCCACGTCTACACTTCAAATGAATGTAAATGCGACACTTACTTGCAAGGAAATAGCGTTTGCAGATGTCTACGTATCGTAGCAATAGAGTTCTTATGATTCTTAAAACGCGATATCGCTTCTCATTTCTATGTTTCATGGTAAGATATAATATGATTTGCGAAGTGTCATGTATTCCTCGTCTACACTTCAAATGAATGTAAATGCGACACTACCTTGCTAGGAAATAGCGTCTGGAGATGTCTAGGTATCGCAGCAATGGAGTTCTAATGCTTCTTAAAACGCGATATCGCTTCTCATTTCTATGTTTCATGGTAAGATATAATATGATTTGCGAAGTGTCATGTATTCCTCGTCCACACTTCAAATGAATGTAAATGCGACACTTCGTTGCACGGAAATAGCGTTTGCGAATATCCATCTTTCGTAGCAATAGTGTTCCAATGCTTCTTAAACCGCGATATCGCATCTCATTTCTATGTTTCATGGTAAGATATAATATGATTTGCGAAGTGTTATGTATTCCTCGTCTACACTTCAAATGAATGTAAATGCGAAACTTCCTTGCAAGGAAATAGCGTTTGCGAATGTCTACCTATCATAGCAATAGTGTTCTAATGCTTCTTAAAACGCGATATCGCATCTTATCTCTATGTTTCATGGTAAGATATAATATTATATGATTTGCGAAGTGTTATGTATTCCTCGTCTACACTTCAAATGAATGTAAATGCGACACTTCGTTGCAAGGAAATAGCGTTTGCAGATGTCTAGGTATCGAAGCAATAGAGTTCAAATGCTTCTTAAAACGCGATATCGCATCTCATTTCTATGTTTCATGGTAAGATATATTATGATTTGCGAAGTGTTATGTATTCCTCGTCTACACTTCAAATGAATGTAAATGCGACACTTCCTTGCAAGGAAATAGCGTTTACAGATGTCTTCGTATCGTAGCAATAGGGCTCTTATGATTCTTAAAACGCGATATCACATCTCATTTCTATGTTTCATGGTAAGATATAATATGATTTGCGAAGTGTTATGTATTCCTCGTCTACACTTCAAATGAATGTAAATGCGACACTTCCTTGCAAGGAAATAGCGTTTGCAGATGTCTACGTATCGAAGCAATAGGGTTCAAATGCTTCTTAAAACGCGATATCGCATCTCATTTCTATGTTTCATGGTAAGATATATTATGATTTGCGAAGTGTTATGTATTCCTCGTCTACACTTCAAATGAATGTGAATGCGAAACTTCCTCGCTAGGAAATAGCGTTTGCAGATGTCTACGTATCGTAGCAATAGATTTCTAATGCTTCTTAAAACGCGATATCGCATCTCATTTCTATGTTTCATGGTAAGATATAATATGAATTGCGAAGTGTCATATATACCTCGTCTACACTTCAAATGAATGTAAATGCGACACTTCCTTGCAAGGAAATAGCGTTTGCGAATGTCTATCTATCGTAGCAATAGTGTTCTAATGCTGCTTAAAACGCGATATAGCATCTCATTTCTATGTTTCATGGTAAGATATAATATGATTTGCGAAGTGTTATGCATTCCTCGTCTACGATTCAAATGAATGTAAATGTGACACTTCCTTGCAAGGAAATAGCGTTTGCAGATGTCTACGTATCGTAGCAATAGAGTTCTTATGATTCTTAAAACGCGATATCACATCTCATTTCTATGTTTCATGGTAAGATATAATATGATGAGCGAAGTGTTATGTATTCCTCGTCTACACTTCAAATGTATGTGAATGCGACACTTCCTTGCAAGGAAATAGCGTTTGCGAATGTCTACCTATCGTAGCAATAGTGCTCTAATGCTTCTTAAAACGCGATATCGCATCTCATTTCTATGTTTCATGGTAAGATATATTATGATTTGCGAAGTGTTATGTATTCCTCGTCTACACCTCAAATGAATGTAAATGCGACACTTACTTGCAAGGAAATAGCGTTTGCAGATGTCTACCTATCGTAGCAATAGAGTTCTAATGCTTCAAAAAACGCTATATCGCATCTCATTTCTATGTTTCATGGTAAGATATAATATGATTTGCGAAGTGTCATGTATTCCTCGTCTACACTTCAAATGAATGTAAATGCGACACTTCCTTGCTAGGAAATAGCGTCTGCAGATGTCTAGGTATCGTAGCAATAGTGTTCTAATGCTTCATAAAACGCGATATCGCATCACATTTCTATGTTTCATGGTAAGATATAATATTCATTGCGAAGCGTTATGCATTCCTCGTATACGATTGAAATGAATGTAAATGCGACACTTCCTTGCAAGGAAATAGCGTTTGCAGATGTCTACGTATCGTAGCAATAGAATTCTTATGATTCTCAAAGCGCGATATCACATCTCATTTCTATGTTTCATGGTAAGATATAATATGATTAGCGAAGTGTTATGTATTCCTCGTCTACACTTCAAATGAATGTGAATGCGACACTTCCTTGCAAGGAAATAGCGTTTGCGAATGTCTACCTATCGTAGCAATAGTGTTCTAATGCTTCTTAAAACGCGATATCGCATATCATTTCTATGTTTCATGGTAAGATATATTATGATTTGCGAAGTGTTATGTATTCCTCGTCTACACTTCAAATGAATGTAAATGCGACACTTACTTGCAAGGAAATAGCGTTTGCAGATGTCCACGTATCGTAGCAATAGGGTTCTTATGATTCTTAAAACGCGATATCGCTTCTCATTTCTATGTTTCATGGTAAGATATAATATGATTTGCGAAGTGTCATGTATTCCTCGTCTACACTTCAAATGAATGTAAATTTGACACTTCCTTGCTAGGAAATAGCGTCTGCAGATGTCTAGGTATCGTAGCAATAGAGTTCTAATACTTCATAAAACGCGATATCGCATCACATTTCTATGTTTCATGGTAAGATATAATATTCATAGCGAAGTGTTATGCATTCCTCGAATACGATTGAAATGAATGTAAATGCGACACTTCCTTGCAAGGAAATAGCGTTTGCAGATGTCTACGTATCGTAGCAATAGAGTTCAAATGCTTCTTAAAACGCGATATCGCATCTCATTTCTATGTTTAATGGTAAGATATAATATGATTTGCGATGTGTTATGTATTCCTCGTCTACACTTCAAATGAATGTAAATGCGACACTTCCTTGCAAGGAAATAGCGTTTGCGAATGTCTACCTATCATAGCAGTAGTGTTCTAATGCTTCTTAAAACGCGATATCGCATCTCATCTCTATGTTTCATGGTAAGATATAATATGATTTGCGAAGTGTTATGTATTCCTCGTCTACACTTCAAATGAATGTAAATACGACACTTCCTTGCAAGGAAATAGCGTTTGCAGATGTCTACGTATCGAAGCAATAGAGTTCAAATGCTTCTTAAAACGCGATATCGCATCTCATTTCTATGTTTCATGGTAAGATATATTATGATTTGCGAAGTATTATGTATTCCTCGTCTACACTTCAAATGAATGTAAATGCGACACTTCCTTGCAAGGAAATAGCGTTTACAGATGTCTTCGTATCGTAGCAATAGGGTTCTTATGATTCTTAAAACGCGATATCACATCTCATTTCTATGTTTCATGGTAAGATATAATATGATTTGCGAAGTGTTATGTATTCCTCGTCTACACTTCAAATGAATGTGAATGCGACACTTACTTGCAAGGAAATATCGTTTGCGAATGTCTACCTATCGTAGCAATAGTGTTCTAATGCTTCTTAAAACGCGATATCACATCTCATTTCTATGTTTCATGGTAAGATATAATATGATTAGCGAAGTATTATGTATTCCTCGTCTACACTTCAAATGTATGTGAATGCGACACTTCCTTGCAAGGAAATAGCGTTTGCGAATGTCTACCTATCGTAGCAATAGTGCTCTAATGCTTCTTAAAACGCGATATCGCATCTCATTTCTATGTTTCATGGTAAGATATAATATTCATTGCGAAGCGTTATGCATTCCTCGTATACGATTGAAACGAATGTAAATGCGACACTTCCTTGCAAGGAAATAGCGTTTGCAGATGTCTACGTATCGTAGCAATAGAATTCTTATGATTCTCAAAGCGCGATATCACATCTCATTTCTATGTTTCATGGTAAGATATAATATGATTAGCGAAGTGTTATGTATTCCTCGTCTACACTTCAAATGAATGTGAATGCGACACTTCCTTGCAAGGAAATAGCGTTTGCGAATGTCTACCTATCGTAGCAATAGTGTTCTAATGCTTCTTAAAACGCGATATCGCATATCATTTCTATGTTTCATGGTAAGATATAATATGATTTGCGAAGTGTTATGTATTCCTCGTCTACACTTCAAATGAATGTAAATGAGACACTTCCTTGCAAGGAAATATCGTTTGCAGATGTCTACGTATCGTAGCAATAGAGTTCAAATGCTTCTTAAAACGCGATATCGCATCTCATTTCTATGTTTCATGGTAAGATATAATTTGATTTGCGAAGTGTTATGTATTCCTCGTGTACACTTCAAATGAATGTAAATGCGACACTTCCTTGCAAGGAAATAGCGTTTGCAAACGTCTACCTACCGTAGCAATAGAGTTCTAATGCTTCGTAAAACGCGATATCTCATCTCATTTCTATGTTTCATGGTAAGATATAATATGATTTGCGAAGTGTTATGTATTCCTCGTCTACACTTCAAATGAATGTAAATGTGACACTTCCTTGCAAGGAAATAGCGTTTGCGAATGTCTACCTATCATAGCAATAGTGTTCTAATGCTTCTAAAATGCGATATCGCATCTCATCTCTATGTTTCATGGTAAGATATAATATGATTTGCGAAGTGTTATGTATTCCTCGTCTACACATCAAATGAATGTAAATGAGACACTTCCTTGTAAGGAAATAGCGTTTGCAGATGTCTACCTATCGTAGCAATAGAGTTCTAATGCTTCTTAAAACGCGAAATCGCATCTCATTTCTATGTTTCATGGTAAGATATAATATGATTTGCGAAGTGTCATGTATTCCTCGTCTACACTTCAAATGAATGTAAATGCGACACTTCCTTTCTAGGAAATAGCGTCTGCAGATGTCTAGGTATCATAGCAATAGAGTTCTAATGCTTCATAAAACGCGATATCGCATCACATTTCTATGTTTCATGGTAAGATATAATATTCATTGCGAAGTGTTATGCATTCCTCGTATGCGATTGAAATGAATGTAAATGCGACACTTCCTTGCAAGGAAATAGCGTTTGCAGATGTCTACGTATCGTAGCAATAGGGTTCAAATGCTTCTTAAAACACGATATCGCATCTCATTTCTATGTTTCATGGTAAGATATAATATGATTTGCGAAGTGTTATGTATTCCTCGTCTACACTTCAAATGAATGTAAATGCGACACTTCCTTGCAAGGAAATAGCGTTTGCGAATGTCTACCTATCATAGAAATAGTGTTCTAATGCTTCTTAAAACGCGATATCGCATCTCATCTCTATGTTTCATGGTAAGATGTAATATGATTTGCGAAGTGTTATGTATTCCTCGTCTACACTTCAAATGGATGTAAATGCGACACTTACTTGCAATGAAATAGCGTTTGCAGATGTCTACGTATCGTAGCAATAGGGTTCTTATGATTCTTAAAACGCGATATCGCTTCTCATTTCTATGTTTCATGGTAAGATATAATATTCTTTGCGAAGTGTTATGCATTCCTCGTCTACGATTCAAATGAATGTAAATGCGACACTTCCTTGCAAGGAAATAGCGTTTGCAGATGTCTACGTATCGTAGCAATAGAGTTCTTATGATTCTTAAAACGCGATATCGCATCTCATTTCTATGTTTCATGGTAAGATATAATATGAATTGCGAAGTGTTATGTATTCCTCGTCTACACTTCAAATGAATGTGAATGCGAAACTTCCTCGCTAGGAAATAGCGTTTGCAGATGTCTACGTATCGAAGCAATAGAGTTCAAATGCTTCTTAAAACGAGATATTGCATCTCATATCTATGTTTCATGATAAGATATAATATTCATTGCGAAGTGTTATGCATTCCTCGTCTACGATTCAAATGAATGTAAATGCGACACTTCCTCGCTAGGAAATAGCGTTTGCAGATGTCTACGTATCGTAGCAATAGAGTTCTTTTGATTATTAAAACGCGATATCGCATCTCATTTCTATGTTTCATGGTAAGATATAATATGATTTGCGAAGTGTCATGTATTCCTCGTCTACACTTCAAATGAATGTAAATGCGACACTTCCTTGCTAGGAAATAGCGTCTGCAGATGTCTAGGTATCGTAGCAATAGAGTTCTAATGCTTCATAAAACGCGATATCGCATCACATTTCTATGTTTCATGGTAAGATATAATATTCATTGCGAAGCGTTATGCATTCCTCGTATACGATTGAAACGAATGTAAATGCGACACTTCCTTGCAAGGAAATAGCGTTTGCAGATGTCTACGTATCGTAGCAATAGAATTCTTATGATTCTCAAAGCGCGATATCACATCTCATTTCTATGTTTCATGGTAAGATATAATATGATTAGCGAAGTGTTATGTATTCCTCGTCTACACTTCAAATGAATGTGAATGCGAAACTTCCTCGCTAGGAAATAGCGTTTGCAGATGTCTACGTATCGTAGCAATAGAGTTCAAATGCTTCTTAAAACGCGATATCGCATCTCATTTCTATGTTTCATGGTAAGATATAATTTGATTTGCGAAGTGTTATGTATTCCTCGTGTACACTTCAAATGAATGTAAATGCGACACTTCCTTGCAAGGAAATAGCGTTTGCAAACGTCTACCTACCGTAGCAATAGAGTTCTAATGCTTCTTAAAACGCGATATCGCATATCATTTCTATGTTTCATGGTAAGATATAATATGATTTGCGAAGTGTTATGTATTCCTCGTCTACACTTCAAATGAATGTAAATGAGACACTTCCTTGCAAGGAAATATCGTTTGCAGATGTCTACGTATCGTAGCAATAGAGTTCAAATGCTTCTTAAAACGCGATATCGCATCTCATTTCTATGTTTCATGGTAAGATATAATTTGATTTGCGAAGTGTTATGTATTCCTCGTGTACACTTCAAATGAATGTAAATGCGACACTTCCTTGCAAGGAAATAGCGTTTGCAAACGTCTACCTACCGTAGCAATAGAGTTCTAATGCTTCGTAAAACGCGATATCGCATCTCATTTCTATGTTTCATGGTAAGATATAATATGATTTGCGAAGTGTTATGTATTCCTCGTCTACACTTCAAATGAATGTAAATGTGACACTTCCTTGCAAGGAAATAGCGTTTGCGAATGTCTACCTATCATAGCAATAGTGTTCTAATGCTTCTAAAATGCGATATCGCATCTCATCTCTATGTTTCATGGTAAGATATAATATGATTTGCGAAGTGTTATGTATTCCTCGTCTACACATCAAATGAATGTAAATGAGACACTTCCTTGTAAGGAAATAGCGTTTGCAGATGTCTACCTATCGTAGCAATAGAGTTCTAATGCTTCTTAAAACGCGAAATCGCATCCCATTTCTATGTTTCATGGTAAGATATAATATGATTTGCGAAGTGTCATGTATTCCTCGTCTACACTTCAAATGAATGTAAATGCGACACTTCCTTTCTAGGAAATAGCGTCTGCAGATGTCTAGGTATCATAGCAATAGAGTTCTAATGCTTCATAAAACGCGATATCGCATCACATTTCTATGTTTCATGGTAAGATATAATATTCATTGCGAAGTGTTATGCATTCCTCGTATGCGATTGAAATGAATGTAAATGCGACACTTCCTTGCAAGGAAATAGCGTTTGCAGATGTCTACGTATCGTAGCAATAGGGTTCAAATGCTTCTTAAAACGCGATATCGCATCTCATTTCTATGTTTCATGGTAAGATATAATATGATTTGCGAAGTGTTATGTATTCCTCGTCTACACTTCAAATGAATGTAAATGCGACACTTCCTTGCAAGGAAATAGCGTTTGCGAATGTCTACCTATCATAGAAATAGTGTTCTAATGCTTCTTAAAACGCGATATCGCATCTCATCTCTATGTTTCATGGTAAGATGTAATATGATTTGCGAAGTGTTATGTATTCCTCGTCTACACTTCAAATGGATGTAAATGCGACACTTACTTGCAATGAAATAGCGTTTGCAGATGTCTACGTATCGTAGCAATAGAGTTCTTATGATTCTTAAAACGCGATATCGCTTCTCATTTCTATGTTTCATGGTAAGATATAATATTCTTTGCGAAGTGTTATGCATTCCTCGTCTACGATTCAAATGAATGTAAATGCGACACTTCCTTGCAAGGAAATAGCGTTTGCAGATGTCTACGTATCGTAGCAATAGAGTTCTTATGATTCTTAAAACGCGATATCGCATCTCATTTCTATGTTTCATGGTAAGATATAATATGATTTGCGAAGTGTTATGTATTCCTCGTCTACACTTCAAATGAATGTAAATGCGACACTTCGTTGCAAGGAAATAGCGTTTGCAGATGTCTACCTATCGTAGCAATAGAGTTCTAATGCTTCTTAAAACGCGATATCGCATCTCATTTCTATGTTTCATGGTAAGATATAATATGATTTGCGAAGTGTTATGTATTCCTCGTCTACACTTCAAATGAATGTAAATGCGACACTTCCTTGCAAGGAAATAGCGTTTGCGAATGTCTAACTATCATAGCAATTGTGTTCTAGTGCTTCTTAAAACGCGATATCGCATCTCATCTCTATGTTTCATGGTAAGATATAATATGATTTGCGAAGTGTCATGTATTCCTCGTCTACACTTCAAATGAATGTAAATGCGACACTTCCTTTCTAGGAAATAGCGTCTGCAGATGTCTAGGTATCATAGCAATAGAGTTCTAATGCTTCATAAAACGCGATATCGCATCACATTTCTATGTTTCATGGTAAGATATAATATTCATTGCGAAGTGTTATGCATTCCTCGTATGCGATTGAAATGAATGTAAATGCGACACTTCCTTGCAAGGAAATAGCGTTTGCAGATGTCTACGTATCGTAGCAATAGGGTTCAAATGCTTCTTAAAACGCGATATCGCATCTCATTTCTATGTTTCATGGTAAGATATAATATGATTTGCGAAGTGTTATGTATTCCTCGTCTACACTTCAAATGAATGTAAATGCGACACTTCCTTGCAAGGAAATAGCGTTTGCGAATGTCTACCTATCATAGAAATAGTGTTCTAATGCTTCTTAAAACGCGATATCGCATCTCATCTCTATGTTTCATGGTAAGATGTAATATGATTTGCGAAGTGTTATGTATTCCTCGTCTACACTTCAAATGGATGTAAATGCGACACTTACTTGCAATGAAATAGCGTTTGCAGATGTCTACGTATCGTAGCAATAGAGTTCTTATGATTCTTAAAACGCGATATCGCTTCTCATTTCTATGTTTCATGGTAAGATATAATATTCTTTGCGAAGTGTTATGCATTCCTCGTCTACGATTCAAATGAATGTAAATGCGACACTTCCTTGCAAGGAAATAGCGTTTGCAGATGTCTACGTATCGTAGCAATAGAGTTCTTATGATTCTTAAAACGCGATATCGCTTCTCATTTCTATGTTTCATGGTAAGATATAATATTCTTTGCGAAGTGTTATGCATTCCTCGTCTACGATTCAAATGAATGTGAATGCGAAACTTCCTCGCTAGGAAATAGCGTTTGCAGATGTCTACGTATCGAAGCAATAGAGTTCAAATGCTTCTTAAAACGAGATATTGCATCTCATATCTATGTTTCATGATAAGATATAATATTCATTGCGAAGTGTTATGCATTCCTCGTCTACGATTCAAATGAATGTAAATGCGACACTTCCTCGCTAGGAAATAGCGTTTGCAGATGTCTACGTATCGTAGCAATAGAGTTCTTTTGATTATTAAAACGCGATATCGCATCTCATTTCTATGTTTCATGGTAAGATATAATATGATTTGCGAAGTGTTATGTATTCCTCGTCTACACTTCAAATGAATGTAAATGCGACACTTCGTTGCAAGGAAATAGCGTTTGCAGATGTCTACCTATCGTAGCAATAGAGTTCTAATGCTTCTTAAAACGCGAAATCGCATCTCATTTCTATGTTTCATGGTAAGATATAATATGATTTGCGAAGTGTCATGTATTCCTCGTCTACACTTCAAATGAATGTAAATGCGACACTTCCTTTCTAGGAAATAGCGTCTGCAGATGTCTAGGTATCATAGCAATAGAGTTCTAATGCTTCATAAAACGCGATATCGCATCACATTTCTATGTTTCATGGTAAGATATAATATTCATTGCGAAGTGTTATGCATTCCTCGTATGGGATTGAAATGAATGTAAATGCGACACTTCCTTGCAAGGAAATAGCGTTTGCAGATGTCTACGTATCGTAGCAATAGGGTTCAAATGCTTCTTAAAACGCGATATCGCATCTCATTTCTATGTTTCATGGTAAGATATAATATGATTTGCGAAGTGTTATGTATTCCTCGTCTACACTTCAAATGAATGTAAATGCGACACTTCCTTGCAAGGAAATAGCGTTTGCGAATGTCTAACTATCATAGCAATTGTGTTCTAATGCTTCTTAAAACGCGATATCGCATCTCATCTCTATGTTTCATGGTAAGATGTAATATGATTTGCGAAGTGTTATGTATTCCTCGTCTACACTTCAAATGGATGTAAATGCGACACTTACTTGCAATGAAATAGCGTTTGCAGATGTCTACGTATCGTAGCAATAGAGTTCTTATGATTCTTAAAACGCGATATCGCTTCTCATTTCTATGTTTCATGGTAAGATATAATATTCTTTGCGAAGTGTTATGCATTCCTCGTCTACGATTCAAATGAATGTAAATGCGACACTTCCTTGCAAGGAAATAGCGTTTGCAGATGTCTACGTATCGTAGCAATAGAGTTCTTATGATTCTTAAAACGCGATATCGCACCTCATTTCTATGTTTCATGGTAAGATATAATATGAATTGCGAAGTGTTATGTATTCCTCGTCTACACTTCAAATGAATGTGAATGCGAAACTTCCTCGCTAGGAAATAGCGTTTGCAGATGTCTACGTATCGAAGCAATAGAGTTCAAATGCTTCTTAAAACGAGATATTGCATCTCATATCTATGTTTCATGATAAGATATAATATTCATTGCGAAGTGTTATGCATTCCTCGTCTACGATTCAAATGAATGTAAATGCGACACTTCCTCGCTAGGAAATAGCGTTTGCAGATGTCTACGTATCGTAGCAATAGAGTTCTTTTGATTATTAAAACGCGATATCGCATCTCATTTCTATGTTTCATGGTAAGATATAATATGATTTGCGAAGTGTTATGTATTCCTCGTCTACACTTCAAATGAATGTAAATGCGACACTTCGTTGCAAGGAAATAGCGTTTGCAGATGTCTACCTATCGTAGCAATAGAGTTCTAATGCTTCTTAAAACGCGAAATCGCATCTCATTTCTATGTTTCATGGTAAGATATAATATGATTTGCGAAGTGTCATGTATTCCTCGTCTACACTTCAAATGAATGTAAATGCGACACTTCCTTTCTAGGAAATAGCGTCTGCAGATGTCTAGGTATCATAGCAATAGAGTTCTAATGCTCCATAAAACGCGATATCGCATCACATTTCTATGTTTCATGGTAAGATATAATATTCATTGCGAAGTGTTATGCATTCCTCGTATGCGATTGAAATGAATGTAAATGCGACACTTCCTTGCAAGGAAATAGCGTTTGCAGATGTCTACGTATCGTAGCAATAGGGTTCAAATGCTTCTTAAAACGCGATATCGCATCTCATTTCTATGTTTCATGGTAAGATATAATATGATTTGCGAAGTGTTATCTATTCCTCGTCTACACTTCAAATGAATGTAAATGCGACACTTCCTTGCAAGGAAATAGCGTTTGCGAATGTCTAACTATCATAGCAATTGTGTTCTAGTGCTTCTTAAAACGCGATATCGCATCTCATCTCTATGTTTCATGGTAAGATATAATATGATTTGCGAAGTGTTATGTATTCCTCGTCTACACTTCAAATGAATGTAAATGCGACACTTACTTGCAAGGAAATAGCGTTTGCAGATGTCTACGTATCGTAGCAATAGAGTTCTTATGATTCTTAAAACGCGATATCGCTTCTCATTTCTATGTTTCATGGTAAGATATAATATGATTTGCGAAGTGTTATGTATTCCTCGTCTACACTTCAAATGAATGTAAATGCGACACTTCCTTGCAAGGAAATAGCGTTTGCGAATGTCTACCTATCATAGCAAAAGTGTTCTAATGCTTCTTAAAACGCGATATCGCATCTCATCTCTATGTTTCATGGTAAGATGTAATATGATTTGCGAAGTGTTATGTATTCCTCGTCTACACTTCAAATGAATGTAAATGCGACACTTACTTGCAAGGAAATAGCGTTTGCAGATGTCTACGTATCGTAGCAATAGAGTTCTTATGATTCTTAAAACGCGATATCGCTTCTCATTTCTATGTTTCATGGTAAGATATAATATTCTTTGCGAAGTGTTATGCATTCCTCGTCTACGATTCAAATGAATGTAAATGCGACACTTCCTTGCAAGGAAATAGCGTTTGCAGATTTCTACGTATCGTAGCAATAGAGTACTTATGATTCTTAAAACGCGATATCGCATCTCATTTCTATGTTTCATGGTAAGATATAATATGAATTGCGAAGTGTTATGTATTCCTCGTCTACACTTCAAATGAATGTGAATGCGAAACTTCCTCGCTAGGAAATAGCGTTTGCAGATGTCTACGTATCGTAGCAATAGATTTCTAATGCTTCTTAAAACGCGATATCGCATCTGATTTCTATGTTTCATGGTAAGATATAATATGATTTGCGAAGTGTTATGTTTTCCTCGTCTACACCTCAAATGAATGTAAATGCGACACTTCCTTGCAAGGAAATAGCGTTTGCAGATGTCTACGTATCGAAGCAATTGAGTTCAAATGCTTCTTAAAACGAGATATTGCATCTCATATCTATGTTTCATAATAAGATATAATATTCATTGCGAAGTGTTATGCATTCCTCGTCTACGATTCAAATGAATGTAAATGCGACACTTCCTCGCTAGGAAATAGCGTTTACAGATGTCTACGTATCGTAGCAATAGAGTTCTAATGCTTCTTAAAACGCTATATCGCATCTCATTTCAATGTTTCATGGTAAGATATAATATGATTTGCGAAGTGTTATGTATTCCTCGTCTACACTTCAAATGAATGTAAATGCGACACTTCCTTGCAAGGAAATAGCGTTTGCAGATGTCTACGTATCGAAGCAATAGAGTTCAAATGCTTCTTAAAACGAGATATTGCATCTCATATCTATGTTTCATGATAAGATATAATATTCATTGCGAAGTGTTATGCATTCCTCGTCTACGATACAAATGAATGTAAATGCGACACTTCCTCGCTAGGAAATAGCGTTTGCAGATGTCTACGTATCGTAGCAATAGAGTTCTTATGAATCTTAAAACGCGATATCGCATCTCATTCCTATGTTTCATGGTAAGATATAATATGAATTGCGAAGTGTTATGCATTCCTCGTCTACGATTCAAATGAATGTAAATGCGACACTTCCTCGCTAGGAAATAGCGTTTGCAGATGTCTACGTATCGTAGCAATAGAGTTCTTTTGATTATTAAAACGCGATATCGCATCTCATTTCTATGTTTCATGGTAAGATATAATATGATTTGCGAAGTGTTATGTATTCCTCGTCTACACTTCAAATGAATGTAAATGCGACACTTCCTTGCAAGGAAATAGCGTTTGCAGATGTCTACCTATCGTAGCAATAGAGTTCTAATGCTTCTTAAAACGCGATATCGCATCTCATTTCAATGTTTCATGGTAAGATATAATATGATTTGCGAAGTGTCATGTATTCCTCGTCTACACTTCAAATGAATGTAAATGCGACACTTCCTTGCTAGGAAATAGCGTCTGCAGATGTCTAGGTATCGTAGCAATAGAGTTCTAATCCTTCATAAAACGCGATATCGCATCACATTTCTATGTTTCATGGTAAGATATACTATTCATTGCGAAGTGTTATGCATTCCTCGTATACGATTGAAATTAATGTAAATGCGACACTTCCTTGCAAGGAAATAGCGTTTGCAGATGTCTACGTATCGTAGCAATAGGGTTCAAATGCTTCTTAAAACGCGATATCGCATCTCATTTCTATGTTTCATGGTAAGATATAATATGATTTGCGAAGTGTTATGTATTCCTCGTCTACACTTCAAATGAATGTAAATGCGACACTTCCTTGCAAGGAAATAGCGTTTGCGAATGTCTAACTATCATAGCAATTGTGTTCTAATGCTTCTTAAAACGCGATATCGCATCTCATCTCTATGTTTCATGGTAAGATATAATATGATTTGCGAAGTGTTATGTATTCCTCGTCTACACTTCAAATGAATGTAAATGCGACACTTACTTGCAAGGAAATAGCGTTTGCTGATGTCTACGTATCGTAGCAATAGAGTTCTTA
This sequence comes from Xylocopa sonorina, assembly GCF_050948175.1. Taxonomy (NCBI): domain Eukaryota; kingdom Metazoa; phylum Arthropoda; class Insecta; order Hymenoptera; family Apidae; genus Xylocopa; species Xylocopa sonorina. The sequence goes on along the minus strand of NW_027490272.1, from coordinate 106,832 downwards.
TGATTCTTAAAACGCGATATCGCTTCTCATTTCTATGTTTCATGGTAAGATATAATATGATTTGCGAAGTGTTATGTATTCCTCGTCTACACTTCAAATGAATGTAAATGCGACACTTCCTTGCAAGGAAATAGCGTTTGCGAATGTCTACCTATCATAGCAATAGTGTTCTAATGCTTCTAAAATGCGATATCGCATCTCATCTCTATGTTTCATGGTAAGATATAATATGATTTGCGAAGTGTTATGTATTCCTCGTCTACACATCAAATGAATGTAAATGAGACACTTCCTTGTAAGGAAATAGCGTTTGCAGATGTCTACCTATCGTAGCAATAGAGTTCAAATGCTTCTTAAAACGCGATATCGCATCTCATTTCTATGTTTCATGGTAAGATATAATATGATTTGCGAAGTGTTATGTATTCCTCGTCTACACTTCAAATGAGTGTAAATGCGACACTTCCTTGCAAGGAAATAGCGCTTGCGAATGTCTACCTATCATAGCAATAGTGTTCTAATGCTTCTTAAAACGCGATATCGCATCTCATCTCTATGTTTCATGGTAAGATATAATATGATTTGCGAAGTGTTATGTATTCCTCGTCTACACTTCAAATGGATGTAAATGCGACACTTACTTGCAAGGAAATAGCGTTTGCAGATGTCTACGAATCGTAGCAATAGAGTTCTTATGATTCTTAAAACGCGATATCGCTTCTCATTTCTATGTTTCATGGTAAGATATAATATTCTTTGCGAAGTGTTATGCATTCCTCGTCTACGATTCAAATGAATGTAAATGCGACACTTCCTTGCAAGGAAATAGCGTTTGCAGATGTCTACGTATCGTAGCAATAGAGTTCTTATGATTCTTAAAACGCGATATCGCATCTCATTTCTATGTTTCATGGTAAGATATAATATTCATTGCGAAGTGTTATGCATTCCTCGTATACGATTGAAATGAATGTAAATGCGACACTTCCTTGCAAGGAAATAGCGTTTGCAGATGTCTACGTATCGTAGCAATAGGGTTCAAATGCTTCTTAAAACGCTATATCGCATCTCATTTCTATGTTTCATGGTAAGATATAATATGATTTGCGAAGTGTTATGTATTCCACGTCTACACTTCAAATGAATGTAAATGCGACACTTCCTTGCAAGGAAATAGCGTTTGCGAATGTCTACCTATCATAGCAATAGTGTTCTAATGCTTCTTAAAACGCGATATCGCATCTCATCTCTATGTTTCATGGTAAGATGTAATATGATTTGCGAAGTGTTATGTATTCCTCGTCTACACTTCAAACGGATGTAAATGCGACACTTACTTGCAAGGAAATAGCGTTTGCAGATGTCTACGAATCGTAGCAATAGAGTTCTTATGATTCTTAAAACGCGATATCGCTTCTCATTTCTATGTTTCATGGTAAGATATAATATTCTTTGCGAAGTGTTATGCATTCCTCGTCTACGATTCAAATGAATGTAAATGCGACACTTCCTTGCAAGGAAATAGCGTTTGCAGATGTCTACGTATCGTAGCAATAGAGTTCTTATGATTCTTAAAACGCGATATCGCATCTCATTCCTATGTTTCATGGTAAGATATAATATGAATTGCGAAGTGTTATGTATTCCTCGTCTACACTTCAAATGAATGTGAATGCGAAACTTCCTCGCTAGGAAATAGCGTTTGCAGATGTCTACGTATCGTAGCAATAGATTTCTAATGCTTCTTAAAACGCGATATCGCATCTGATTTCTATGTTTCATGGTAAGATATAATATGATTTGCGAAGTGTTATGTTTTCCTCGTCTACACCTCAAATGAATGTAAATGCGACACTTCCTTGCAAGGAAATAGCGTTTGCAGATGTCTACGTATCGAAGCAATAGAGTTCAAATGCTTCTTAAAACGAGATATTGCATCTCATATCTATGTTTCATGATAAGATATAATTTTCATTGCGAAGTGTTATGCATTCCTCGTCTACGATTCAAATGAATGTAAATGCGACACTTCCTCGCTAGGAAATAGCGTTTACAGATGTCTACGTATCGTAGCAATAGAGTTCTTTTAATTCTTAAAACGCGATATCACATCTCATTTCTATGTTTCATGGTAAGATATATTATGATTTGCGAAGTGTTATGTATTCCTCGTCTACACTTCAAATGAATGTAAATGCGACACTTACTTGCAACGAAATAGCGTTTGCAGATGTCTACGTATCGTAGCAATAGAGTTCTTATGATTCTTAAAACGCGATATCGCATCTCATTTCTATGTTTCATGGTAAGATATAATATGAATTGCGAAGTGTTATGCATTCCTCGTCTACGATTCAAATGAATGTAAATGCGACACTTCCTTGCAAGGAAATAGCGTTTGCAGATGTCTACGTATCGTAGCAATAGAGTTCTTATGATTCTTAAAACGCGATATCGCATCTCATTTCTATGTTTCATGGTAAGATATAATATGATTGGCGAAGTGTTATGTATTCCTTCGTCTACACTTCAAATGAATGTAAATGCGACACTTCCTTGCAAGGATATAGCGTTTGCAGATGTCTACGTATCGTAGCAATAGATTTCTAATGCTTCTTAAAACGCGATACCGCATCTCAGTTCTATGTTTCATGGTAAGATATAATATGATTTGCGAAGTGTTATGTTTTCCTCGTCTACACTTGAAATGAATGTAAATGCGACACTACCTTGCTAGGAAATAGCGTCTGCAGATGTCTAGGTATCGCAGCAATAGAGTTCTAATGCTTCTTAAAACGTGATATCGCATCTCATTTCTATGTTCCATGGTAAGATATAATATGATTTGCGAAGTGTTATGTATTCCTCGTCTACGATTCAAATGAATGTAAATGCGACACTTCCTTGCAAGGAAATAGCGTTTGCAGATGTCTACGTATCGTAGCAATAGAGTTCTAATGCTTCTTAAAACGCTATATCGCATCTCATTTCAATGTTTCATGGTAAGATATAATATGATTTGCGAAGTGTTATGTATGCCTCGTCTACACTTCAAATGAATGTGAATGCGACACTTGCTCGCTATGAAATAGCGTTTGCAGATGTCTACGTATCGTAGCAAAAGGTTTCCAATGCTTCTTAAAACGCGATATCGCATCTCATTTCTATGTTTCATGGTAAGATATAATATGATTTGCGAAGTGTCATGTATTCCTCGTCTACACTTTAAATGAATGTAAATGCGACACTTCCTTGCTAGGAAATAGCGTCTGCAGATGTCTAGGTATCGTAGCAATAGAGTTCTAATGCTTCTTAAAACGCGATACCGCATCTCATTTCTATGTTTCATAGTAAGATATAATATGATTTGCGAAGTGTTATGTATTCCTCGTCTACACTTCAAATGAATGTAAATGCGACACTTACTTGCAACGAAATAGCGTTTGCAGATGTCTACGTATCGTAGCAATAGAGTTCTTATGATTCTTAAAACGCGATATCGCATCTCATTTCTATGTTTCATGGTAAGATATAATATGATTTGCGAAGTGTTATGTATTCCTCGTCTACACTTCAAATGAATGTAAATGCGACTCTTCCTTGCAAGGATATAGCGTTTGCAAATGCCTACCTATCGTAGCAATAGTATTCTAATGCTTCTTAAAACGCGATACCGCATCTCAGTTCTATGTTTCATGGTAAGATATAATATGATTTGCGAAGTGTTATGTTTTCCTCGTCTACACTTCAAATGAATGTAAATGCGACACTACCTTGCTAGGAAATAGCGTCTGCAGATGTCTAGGTATCGCAGCAATAGAGTTCTAATCCTTCTTAAGACGCGATATCGCATCTCATTTCTATGTTTCATGGTAAGATATAATATGATTTGCGAAGTGTTATGTATTCCTCGTCTACGATTCAAATGAATGTAAATGCGACACTTCCTTGCAAGGAAATAGCGTTTGCAGATGTCTACGTATCGTAGCAATAGAGTTCTAATGCTTCTTAAAACGCTATATCGCATCTCATTTCAATGTTTCATGGTAAGATATAATATGATTTGCGAAGTGTTATGTATTCCTCGTCTACACTTCAAATGAATGTAAATGCCACACTTCCTCGCTAGGAAATAGCGTTTGCAGATGTCTACGTATCGTAGCAATAGATTTCCAATGCTTCTTAAAACGAGATATCGCATCTCGTTTCTATGTTTCATGGTAAGATATAATATGATTTGCGAAGTATCATGTATTCCTCGTCTTCTCTTCAAATGAATGTAAATGCGACACTTCCTCGCTAGGAAATAGAGTTTGCAGATGTCTACGTATCGTGGCAATAGATTTCTAATGCTTCTTAAAACGCGACATCGCATCCCATTTCTATGTTTCATGGTAAGATATAATATTCATTGCGAAGTGTTATGCATTCCTCGTCTACGATTCAAATGAATGTAAATGCGACACTTCCTTGCAAGGAAATAGCGTTTGCAGATGTCTACGTATCGTAGCAATAGATTTCTAATGCTTCTTAAAACGCTATATCGCATCTCATTTCAATGTTTCATGGTAAGATATAATATGATTTGCGAAGTGTTATGTATGCCTCGTCTACACTTCAAATGAATGTGAATGCGACACTTCCTCGCTGGGAAATAGCGTTTGCAGATGTCTACGTATCGTAGCAATAGATTTCTAATGCTTCTTAAAACGCGATATCGCATCTCATTTCTATGTTTCATGGTAAGATATAATATTCATTGCGAAGTGTTATGCATTCCTCGTCTACGATTCAAATGAATGTAAATGCGACACTTCCTTGCAAGGAAATAGCGTTTGCAGATGTCTACGTACCGTAGCAACAGAGTTCAAATGCTTCTTAAAACGAGATATTGCATCTCATTTCTATGTTTCATGGTAAGATACATTATGATTTGCGAAGTGTTATGTATTCCTCGTCTACACTTCAAATGAATGTAAATGCGACACTTCCTTGCAAGGAAATAGCGTTTGCAGATGTCTACGTACCGTAGCAGCAGAGTTCTTATGATTCTTAAAACGCGATATCGCATCTCATTTCTATGTTTCATGGTAAGATATAATATGATTTGCGAAGTATCATGTATTCCTCGTCTACACTTCAAATGAATGTGAATGCGACACTTCCTCGCAGGAAATAGCGTTTGCAGATGTCTGCGTATCGTAGCAATAGATTTCCAATGCTTCTTAAAACGAGATATCGCATCAAATTTCTATGTTTCATGGTAAGATATAATATGATTTGCGAAGTGTCATGTATTCCTCGTCTACACTTCAAATGAATGAAAATGCCATACTTCTCTGATAGGAAATAGCGTCTGCAGATGTCCAGGTATCGTAGCAATAGAGTTCTAATGCTTCTTAAAACGCGATATCGCATCTCGTTTCTATGTTTCATGGTAAGATATAATATGATTTGCGAAGTATCATGTATTCCTCGTCTTCTCTTCAAATGAATGTAAATGCGACACTTCCTCGCTAGGAAATAGAGTTTGCAGATGTCTACGTATCGTGGCAATAGATTTCTAATGCTTCTTAAAACGCGACATCGCATCCCATTTCTATGTTTCATGGTAAGATATAATATTCATTGCGAAGTGTTATGCATTCCTCGTCTACGATTCAAATGAATGTAAATGCGACACTTCCTTGCAAGGAAATAGCGTTTGCAGATGTCTACGTACCGTAGCAACAGAGTTCAAATGCTTCTTAAAACGAGATATTGCATCTCATTTCTATGTTTCATGGTAAGATACATTATGATTTGCGAAGTGTTATGTATTCCTCGTCTACACTTCAAATGAATGTAAATGCGACACTTCCTTGCAAGGAAATAGCGTTTGCAGATGTCTACGTACCGTAGCAGCAGAGTTCTTATGATTCTTAAAACGCGATATCGCATCTCATTTCTATGTTTCATGGTAAGATATAATATGATTTGCGAAGTATCATGTATTCCTCGTCTACACTTCAAATGAATGTGAATGCGACACTTCCTCGCAGGAAATAGCGTTTGCAGATGTCTACGTATCGTAGCAATAGATTTCCAATGCTTCTTAAAACGAGATATCGCATCAAATTTCTATGTTTCATGGTAAGATATAATACGATTTGCGAAGTGTCATGTATTCCTCGTCTACACTTCAAATGAATGAAAATGCCATACTTCTCTGATAGGAAATAGCGTCTGCAGATGTCCAGGTATCGTAGCAATAGAGTTCTAATGCTTCTTAAAACGCGATATCGCATCTCGTTTCTATGTTTCATGGTAAGATATAATATGATTTGCGAAGTATCATGTATTCCTCGTCTTCTCTTCAAATGAATGTAAATGCGACACTTCCTCGCTAGGACGTAGAGTTTGCAGATGTCTACGTATCGTGGCAATAGATTTCTAATGCTTCTTAAAACGCGATATCGCATCCCATTTCTATATTTCATGGTAAGATATAATATTCATTGCGAAGTGTTATGCATTCCTCGTCTACGATTCAAATGAATGTAAATGCGACACTTCCTTGCAAGGAAATAGCGTTTGCAGATGTCTACGTATCGTAGCAATAGATTTCTAATGCTTCTTAAAACGCTATATCGCATTTCATTTCAATGTTTCATGGTAAGATATAATATGATTTGCGAAGTGTTATGTTTGCCTCGTCTACACTTCAAATGAATGTGAATGCGACACTTCCTCGCTAGGAAATAGCGTTTGCAGATTTCTACGTATCGTAGCCAAAGGTTTCCAATGCTTCTTCAAACGCGATATCGCATCTCATTTCTATGTTTCATGGTAAGATATAATATGATTTGCGAAGTGTCACGTATTCCTCGTCTACACTTCAAATGAATGTAAATGCGACACTTCCTTGCTAGGAAATAGCGTCTGCAGATGTCTAGGTATCGTAGCAATAGAGTTCTAATGCTTCTTAAAACGCGATATCGCATCTCATTTCTATGTTTCATAGAAAGATATAATATGATTTGCGAAGTATCATGTATTCCTCGTCTACACTTCAAATGAATGTGAATGCGACACTTCCTCGCTAGGAAATAGCGTTTGCAGATGCCTACGTATCGTAGCAATAGATTTCTAATGCTTCTTAAAACGCGATATCGCATCTCATTTCTATGTTTCATGGTAAGATATAATATTCATTGCGAAGTGTTATGCATTCCTCGTCTACGATTCAAATGAATGTAAATGCGACACTTCCTTGCAAGGAAATAGCGTTTGCAGATGTCTACGTACCGTAGCAGCAGAGTTCTTATGATTCTTAAAACGCGATATTGCATCTCATTTCTATGTTTCATGGTAAGATACATTATGATTTGCGAAGTGTTATGTATTCCTCGTCTACACTTCAAATGAATGTAAATGCGACACTTCCTTGCAAGGAAACAGCGTTTGCAGATGTCTACGTACCGTAGCAGCAGAGTTCTTATGATTCTTAAAACGCGATATCGCATCTCATTTCTATGTTTCATGGTAAGATATAATATGATTTGCGAAGTATCATGTATTCCTCGTCTACACTTCAAATGAATGTGAATGCGACACTTCCTCGCAGGAAATAGCGTTTGCAGATGTCTACGTATCGTAGCAACAGATTGCCAATGCTACTTAAAACGCGATATCGCATCTCATTTCTATGTTTCATGGTAAGATATAATATGATTTGCGAAGTGTCATGTATTCCTCGCCTACACTTCAAATGAATGAAAATGCCATACTTCCCTGATAGGAAATAGCGTCTGCAGATGTCCAGGTATCGTAGCAATAGAGTTCTAATGCTTCTTAAAACGCGATATCGCATCTCATTTCTATGTTTCATGGTAAGATAAAATATGAATTGCGAAGTGTTATGTATTCCTCGTCTACACTTCAAATGAATGTAAATGCGACACTTCCTTGCAAGGATATATCGTTTGCAAATATCTACCTATCGTAGCAATAGTGTTCTAATGCTTCTTAAAACGCGATACCGCATCTCATTCCTATGTTTCATGGTAAGATATATTATGATTTGCGAAGTGTTATGTATTCCTCGTCTACACTTCAAATGAATGTAAATGCGACACTTACTTGCATCGAAATAGCGTTTGCAGATGTCTACGTATCGTAGCAATAGAGTTCTTATGATTCTTAAAACGCGATATCGCATCTCATTTCTATGTTTCATGGTAAGATATAATATGATTTGCGAAGTGTTATGTATTCCTCGTCTACACTTCAAATGAATGTAAATGCGACACTTCCTTGCAAGGATATAGCGTTTGCAAATGCCTACCTATCGTAGCAATAGTATTCTAATGCTTCTTAAAACGCGATACAGCATCTCAGTTCTATGTTTCATGGTAAGATATAATATGATTTGCGAAGTGTTATGTTTTCCTCGTCTACACTTCAAATGAATGTGAATGCGACACTTCCTCGCAGGAAATAGCGTTTGCAGATGTCTACGTATCGTAGCAACAGATTGCCAATGCTACTTAAAACGCGATATCGCATCTTATTTCTATGTTTCATGGTAAGATATAATATGATTTGCGAAGTGTCATGTATTCCTCGCCTACACTTCAAATGAATGAAAATGCCATACTTCCCTGATAGGAAATAGCGTCTGCAGATGTCCAGGTATCGTAGCAATAGAGTTCTAATGCTTCTTAAAACGCGATATCGCATCTCATTTCTATGTTTCATGGTAAGATATAATATGAATTGCGAAGTGTTATGTATTCCTCGTCTACACTTCAAATGAATGTAATGCGACACTTCCTTGCAAGGATATAGCGTTTGCAAATATCTACCTATCGTAGCAATAGTGTTCTAATGCTTCTTAAAACGCGATACCGCATCTCATTCCTATGTTTCATGGTAAGATATATTATGATTTGCGAAGTGTTATGTATTCCTCGTCTACACTTCAAATGAATGTAAATGCGACACTTACTTGCATCGAAATAGCGTTTGCAGATGTCTACGTATCGTAGCAATAGAGTTCTTATGATTCTTAAAACGCGATATCGCATCTCATTTCTATGTTTCATGGTAAGATATAATATGATTTGCGAAGTGTTATGTATTCCTCGTCTACACTTCAAATGAATGTAAATGCGACACTTCCTTGCAAGGATATAGCGTTTGCAAATGCCTACCTATCGTAGCAATAGTATTCTAATGCTTCTTAAAACGCGATACAGCATCTCAGTTCTATGTTTCATGGTAAGATATAATATGATTTGCGAAGTGTTATGTTTTCCTCGTCTACACTTCAAATGAATGTGAATGCGACACTTCCTCGCAGGAAATAGCGTTTGCAGATGTCTACGTATCGTAGCAACAGATTGCCAATGCTACTTAAAACGCGATATCGCATCTTATTTCTATGTTTCATGGTAAGATATAATATGATTTGCGAAGTGTCATGTATTCCTCGCCTACACTTCAAATGAATGAAAATGCCATACTTCCCTGATAGGAAATAGCGTCTGCAGATGTCCAGGTATCGTAGCAATAGAGTTCTAATGCTTCTTAAAACGCGATATCGCATCTCATTTCTATGTTTCATGGTAAGATATAATATGAATTGCGAAGTGTTATGTATTCCTCGTCTACACTTCAAATGAATGTAAATGCGACACTTCCTTGCAAGGATATAGCGTTTGCAAATATCTACCTATCGTAGCAATAGTGTTCTAATGCTTCTTAAAACGCGATACCGCATCTCATTCCTATGTTTCATGGTAAGATATATTATGATTTGCGAGGTGTTATGTATTCCTCGTCTACACTTCAAATGAATGTAAATGCGACACTTACTTGCATCGAAATAGCGTTTGCAGATGTCTACGTATCGTAGCAATAGAGTTCTTATGATTCTTAAAACGCGATATCGCATCTCATTTCTATGTTTCATGGTAAGATATAATATGATTTGCGAAGTGTTATGTATTCCTCGTCTACACTTCAAATGAATGTAAATGCGACACTTCCTTGCAAGGATATAGCGTTTGCAAATGCCTACCTATCGTAGCAATAGTATTCTAATGCTTCTTAAAACGCGATACAGCATCTCAGTTCTATGTTTCATGGTAAGATATAATATGATTTGCGAAGTGTTATGTTTTCCTCGTCTACACTTCAAATGAATGTAAATGCGACACTTCCTTGCAAGGAAATAGCGTTTGCAGATGTCTACGTATCGTAGCAATAGAGTTCTAATGCTTCTTAAAACGCTATATCGCATCTCATTTCAATGTTTCATGGTAAGATACAATATGATTTGCGAACTGTTATGTATTCCTCGTCTACACTTCAAATGAATGTAAATGCCACACTTCCTCGCTAGGAAATAGCGTTTGCAGATGTCTACGAATCGTAGCAATAGATTTCCAATGCTTCTTAAAACGAGATATCGCATCAAATTTCTATGTTTCATGGTAAGATATAATATGATTTGCGAAGTGTCATGTATTCCTCGTCTACACTTCAAATGAATGAAAATGCCATACTTCTCTGATAGGAAATAGCGTCTGCAGATGTCCAGGTATCGTAGCAATAGAGTTCTAATGCTTCTTAAAACGCGATATCGCATCTCGTTTCTATGTTGCATGGTAAGATATAATATGATTTGCGAAGTATCATGTATTCCTCGTCTTCTCTTCAAATGAATGTAAATGCGACACTTCCTCGCTAGGAAATAGAGTTTGCAGATGTCTACGTATCGAGGCAATAGATTTCTAATGCTTCTTAAAACGCGATATCGCATCCCATTTCTATGTTTCATGGTAAGATATAATATTCATTGCGAAGTGTTATGCATTCCTCTTCTACGATTCAAATGAATGTAAATGCGACACTTCCTTGCAAGGAAATTGCGTTTGCAGATGTCTACGTATCGTAGCAATAGATTTCTAATGCTTCTTAAAACGCTATATCGCATCTCATTTCAATGTTTCATGGTAAGAAATAATATGATTTGCGAAGTGTTATGTATGCCTCGTCTACACTTCAAATGAATGTGAATGCGACACTTCCTCGCTATGAAATAGCGTTTGCAGATGTCTACGTATCGTAGCAAAAGGTTTCCAATGCTTCTTAAAACGCGATATCGCATCTCATTTCTATGTTTCATGGTAAGATATAATATGATTTGCGAAGTGTCATGTATTCCTCGTCTACACTTCAAATGAATGTAAATGCGACACTTCCTTGCTAGGAAATAGCGTCTGCAGATGTCTAGGTATCGTAGCAATAGAGTTCTAATGCTTCTTAAAACGCGATATCGCATCTCATTTCTATGTTTCATAGTAAGATATAATATGATTTGCGAAGTATCATGTATTCCTCGCCTACACTTCAAATGAATGTGAATGCGACACTTCCTCGCTAGGAAATAGCGTTTGCAGATGCCTACGTATCGTAGCAATAGATTTCTAATGGTTCTTAAAACGCGATATCGCATCTCATTTCTATGTTTCATGGTAAGATATAATATTCATTGCGAAGTGTTATGCATTCCTCGTCTACGATTCAAATGAATGTAAATGCGACACTTCCTTGCAAGGAAATAGCGTTTGCAGATGTCTACGTTCCGTAGCAACAGAGTTCAAATGCTTCTTAAAACGAGATATTGCATCTCATTTCTATGTTTCATGGTAAGATACATTATGATTTGCGAAGTGTTATGTATTCCTCGTCTACACTTCAAATGAATGTAAATGCGACACTTCCTTGCAAGGAAATAGCGTTTGCAGATGTCTACGTATCGTAGCAATAGAGTTCTTATGATTCTTAAAACGCGATATCGCATCTCATTTCTATGTTTCATGGTAAGATATAATATGATTTGCGAAGTGTTATGTATTCCTCGTCTACACTTCAAATGAATGTAAATACGACACTTCCTCGCTAGGACATAGAGTTTGCAGATGTCTACGTATCGTGGCAATAGATTTCTAATGCTTCTTAAAACGCGATATCGCATCCCATTTCTATGTTTCATGGTAAGATATAATATTCATTGCGAAGTGTTATGCATTCCTCGTCTACGATTCAAATGAATGTAAATGCGACACTTCCTTGCTAGGAAATAGCGTCTGCAGATGTCTAGGTACCGTAGCAATAGAGTTCTAATGCTTCTTAAAACGCGATATCGCATCTCGTTTCTATGTTTCATGGTAAGATATAATATGATTTGCGAAGTATCATGTATTCCTCGTCTTCTCTTCAAATGAATGTAAATACGACACTTCCTCGCTAGGACATAGAGTTTGCAGATGTCTACGTATCGTGGCAATAGATTTCTAATGCTTCTTAAAACGCGATATCGCATCCCATTTCTATGTTTCATGGTAAGATATAATATTCATTGCGAAGTGTTATGCATTCCTCGTCTACGATTCAAATGAATGTAAATGCGACACTTCCTTGCTAGGAAATAGCGTCTGCAGATGTCTAGGTACCGTAGCAATAGAGTTCTAATGCTTCATAAAACGCGATTTCGCATCTCATTTCTATGTTTCATAGTAAGATATAATATGATTTGCGAAGTGTTATGTATTCCTCGTCTACACTTCAAATGAATGTAAATGCGACACTTACTTGCAAGGAAATAGCGTTTGCAGATGTCTACGTATCGTAGCAATAGAGTTCTTATGATTCTTAAAACGCGATATCGCATCTCATTTCTATGTTTCATGGTAAGATATAATATGATTTGCGATGTGTCATGTATTCCTCGCCTACACTTCAAATGAATGAAAATGCCATACTTCCCTGATAGGAAATAGCGTCTGCAGATGTCCAGGTATCGTAGCAATAGAGTTCTAATGCTTCTTAAAACGCGATATCGCATCTCATTTCTATGTTTCATGGTAAGATATAATATGATTTGCGAAGTATCATGTACTCCTCGTCTACACTTCAAATGAATGCAAATGCGACACTTCCTTGCTAGGAAATAGCGTCTGCAGATGTCTACGTATCGTAGCAATAGAGTTCTAATGCTTCTTAAAACGCGATATCGCATCTCATTTCTATGTTTCATGGTAAGATATAATATGATTTGCGAAGTGTTATGTATTCCTCGTCTACACTTCAACTGAATGTAAATGCGACACTTACTTGCAAGGAAATAGCGTTTGCAGATGTCTACGTATCGTAGCAATAGAGTTCTTATGATTCTTAAAACGCGATATCGCATCTCATTTCTATGTTGCATGGTAAGATATAATATGATTTGCGAAGTGTTATGTATTCCTCGTCTACACTTCAAATGAATGTAAATGCGACACTTCCTTGCAAGGATATAGCGTTTGCAAATGCCTACCTATCGTAGCAATAGTATTCTAATGCTTCTTAAAACGCGATACGGCATCTCAGTTCTATGTTTCATGGTAAGATATAATATGATTTGCGAAGTGTTATGTTTTCCTCGTCTACACTTCAAATGAATGTGAATGCGACACTTCCTCGCAGGAAATAGCGTTTGCAGATGTCTACGTATCGTAGCAACAGATTGCCAATGCTACTTAAAACGCGATATCGCATCTTATTTCTATGTTTCATGGTAAGATATAATATGATTTGCGAAGTGTCATGTATTCCTCGCCTACACTTCAAATGAATGAAAATGCCATACTTCCCTGATAGGAAATAGCGTCTGCAGATGTCCAGGTATCGTAGCAATAGAGTTCTAATGCTTCTTAAAACGCGATATCGCATCTCATTTCTATGTTTCATGGTAAGATATAATATGAATTGCGAAGTGTTATGTATTCCTCGTCTACACTTCAAATGAATGTAAATGCGACACTTCCTTGCAAGGATATAGCGTTTGCAAATATCTACCTATCGTAGCAATAGTGTTCTAATGCTTCTTAAAACGCGATACCGCATCTCATTCCTATGTTTCATGGTAAGATATATTATGATTTGCGAAGTGTTATGTATTCCTCGTCTACACTTCAAATGAATGTAAATGCGACACTTACTTGCATCGAAATAGCGTTTGCAGATGTCTACGTATCGTAGCAATAGAGTTCTTATGATTCTTAAAACGCGATATCGCATCTCATTTCTATGTTTCATGGTAAGATATAATATGATTTGCGAAGTGTTATGTATTCCTCGTCTACACTTCAAATGAATGTAAATGCGACACTTCCTTGCAAGGATATAGCGTTTGCAAATGCCTACCTATCGTAGCAATAGTATTCTAATGCTTCTTAAAACGCGATACAGCATCTCAGTTCTATGTTTCATGGTAAGATATAATATGATTTGCGAAGTGTTATGTTTTCCTCGTCTACACTTCAAATGAATGTGAATGCGACACTTCCTCGCAGGAAATAGCGTTTGCAGATGTCTACGTATCGTAGCAACAGATTGCCAATGCTACTTAAAACGCGATATCGCATCTTATTTCTATGTTTCATGGTAAGATATAATATGATTTGCGAAGTGTCATGTATTCCTCGCCTACACTTCAAATGAATGAAAATGCCATACTTCCCTGATAGGAAATAGCGTCTGCAGATGTCCAGGTATCGTAGCAATAGAGTTCTAATGCTTCTTAAAACGCGATATCGCATCCCATTTCTATGTTTCATGGTAAGATATAATATGAATTGCGAAGTGTTATGTATTCCTCGTCTACACTTCAAATGAATGTAAATGCGACACTTCCTTGCAAGGATATAGCGTTTGCAAATATCTACCTATCGTAGCAATAGTGTTCTAATGCTTCTTAAAACGCGATACCGCATCTCATTCCTATGTTTCATGGTAAGATATATTATGATTTGCGAAGTGTTATGTATTCCTCGTCTACACTTCAAATGAATGTAAATGCGACACTTACTTGCATCGAAATAGCGTTTGCAGATGTCTACGTATCGTAGCAATAGAGTTCTTATGATTCTTAAAACGCGATATCGCATCTCATTTCTATGTTTCATGGTAAGATATAATATGATTTGCGAAGTGTTATGTATTCCTCGTCTACACTTCAAATGAATGTAAATGCGACACTTCCTTGCAAGGATATAGCGTTTGCAAATGCCTACCTATCGTAGCAATAGTATTCTAATGCTTCTTAAAACGCGATACAGCATCTCAGTTCTATGTTTCATGGTAAGATATAATATGATTTGCGAAGTGTTATGTTTTCCTCGTCTACACTTCAAATGAATGTAAATGCGACACTTCCTTGCAAGGAAATAGCGTTTGCAGATGTCTACGTATCGTAGCAATAGAGTTCTAATGCTACTTAAAACGCTATATCGCATCTCATTTCAATGTTTCATGGTAAGATACAATATGATTTGCGAAGTGTTATGTATTCCTCGTCTACACTTCAAATGAATGTAAATGCCACACTTCCTCGCTAGGAAATAGCGTTTGCAGATGTCTACGAATCGTAGCAATAGATTTCCAATGCTTCTTAAAACGAGATATCGCATCAAATTTCTATGTTTCATGGTAAGATATAATATGATTTGCGAAGTGTCATGTATTCCTCGTCTACACTTCAAATGAATGAAAATGCCATACTTCTCTGATAGGAAATAGCGTCTGCAGATGTCCAGGTATCGTAGCAATAGAGTTCTAATGCTTCTTAAAACGCGATATCGCATCTCGTTTCTATGTTGCATGGTAAGATATAATATGATTTGCGAAGTATCATGTATTCCTCGTCTTCTCTTCAAATGAATGTAAATGCGACACTTCCTCGCTAGGAAATAGAGTTTGCAGATGTCTACGTATCGAGGCAATAGATTTCTAATGCTTCTTAAAACGCGATATCGCATCCCATTTCTATGTTTCATGGTAAGATATAATATTCATTGCGAAGTGTTATGCATTCCTCTTCTACGATTCAAATGAATGTAAATGCGACACTTCCTTGCAAGGAAATTGCGTTTGCAGATGTCTACGTATCGTAGCAATAGATTTCTAATGCTTCTTAAAACGCTATATCGCATCCCATTTCAATGTTTCATGGTAAGAAATAATATGATTTGCGAAGTGTTATGTATGCCTCGTCTACACTTCAAATGAATGTGAATGCGACACTTCCTCGCTATGAAATAGCGTTTGCAGATGTCTACGTATCGTAGCAAAAGGTTTCCAATGCTTCTTAAAACGCGATATCGCATCTCATTTCTATGTTTCATGGTAAGATATAATATGATTTGCGAAGTGTCATGTATTCCTCGTCTACACTTCAAATGAATGTAAATGCGACACTTCCTTGCTAGGAAATAGCGTCTGCAGATGTCTAGGTATCGTAGCAATAGAGTTCTAATGCTTCTTAAAACGCGATATCGCATCTCATTTCTATGTTTCATAGTAAGATATAATATGATTTGCGAAGTATCATGTATTCCTCGCCTACACTTCAAATGAATGTGAATGCGACACTTCCTCGCTAGGAAATAGCGTTTGCAGATGCCTACGTATCGTAGCAATAGATTTCTAATGGTTCTTAAAACGCGATATCGCATCTCATTTCTATGTTTCATGGTAAGATATAATATTCATTGCGAAGTGTTATGCATTCCTCGTCTACGATTCAAATGAATGTAAATGCGACACTTCCTTGCAAGGAAATAGCGTTTGCAGATGTCTACGTTCCGTAGCAACAGAGTTCAAATGCTTCTTAAAACGAGATATTGCATCTCATTTCTATGTTTCATGGTAAGATACATTATGATTTGCGAAGTGTTATGTATTCCTCGTCTACACTTCAAATGAATGTAAATGCGACACTTCCTTGCAAGGAAATAGCGTTTGCAGATGTCTACGTATCGTAGCAATAGAGTTCTTATGATTCTTAAAACGCGATATCGCATCTCATTTCTATGTTTCATGGTAAGATATAATATGATTTGCGAAGTGTTATGTATTCCTCGTCTACACTTCAAATGAATGTAAATACGACACTTCCTCGCTAGGACATAGAGTTTGCAGATGTCTACGTATCGTGGCAATAGATTTCTAATGCTTCTTAAAACGCGATATCGCATCCCATTTCTATGTTTCATGGTAAGATATAATATTCATTGCGAAGTGTTATGCATTCCTCGTCTACGATTCAAATGAATGTAAATGCGACACTTCCTTGCTAGGAAATAGCGTCTGCAGATGTCTAGGTACCGTAGCAATAGAGTTCTAATGCTTCTTAAAACGCGATATCGCATCTCGTTTCTATGTTTCATGGTAAGATATAATATGATTTGCGAAGTATCATGTATTCCTCGTCTTCTCTTCAAATGAATGTAAATACGACACTTCCTCGCTAGGACATAGAGTTTGCAGATGTCTACGTATCGTGGCAATAGATTTCTAATGCTTCTTAAAACGCGATATCGCATCCCATTTCTATGTTTCATGGTAAGATATAATATTCATTGCGAAGTGTTATGCATTCCTCGTCTACGATTCAAATGAATGTAAATGCGACACTTCCTTGCTAGGAAATAGCGTCTGCAGATGTCTAGGTACCGTAGCAATAGAGTTCTAATGCTTCATAAAACGCGATTTCGCATCTCATTTCTATGTTTCATAGTAAGATATAATATGATTTGCGAAGTGTTATGTATTCCTCGTCTACACTTCAAATGAATGTAAATGCGACACTTACTTGCAAGGAAATAGCGTTTGCAGATGTCTACGTATCGTAGCAATAGAGTTCTTATGATTCTTAAAACGCGATATCGCATCTCATTTCTATGTTTCATGGTAAGATATAATATGATTTGCGATGTGTCATGTATTCCTCGCCTACACTTCAAATGAATGAAAATGCCATACTTCCCTGATAGGAAATAGCGTCTGCAGATGTCCAGGTATCGTAGCAATAGAGTTCTAATGCTTCTTAAAACGCGATATCGCATCTCATTTCTATGTTTCATGGTAAGATATAATATGGTTTGCGAAGTATCATGTACTCCTCGTCTACACTTCAAATGAATGCAAATGCGACACTTCCTTGCTAGGAAATAGCGTCTGCAGATGTCTACGTATCGTAGCAATAGAGTTCTAATGCTTCTTAAAACGCGATATCGCATCTCATTTCTATGTTTCATGGTAAGATATAATATGATTTGCGAAGTGTTATGTATTCCTCGTCTACACTTCAACTGAATGTAAATGCGACACTTACTTGCAAGGAAATAGCGTTTGCAGATGTCTACGTATCGTAGCAATAGAGTTCTTGTGATTCTTAAAACGCGATATCGCATCTCATTTCTATGTTGCATGGTAAGATATAATATGATTTGCGAAGTGTTATGGATTCCCCGTCTACACTGCAAATGAATGTGAATGCGAAACTTCCTCGCCAGGAAATAGCGTTTGCAGATGTCTACGTATCGTAGCAATAGGTTTCTAATGCTTTTTAAAACGCGATATCGCATCTCAGTTCTATGTTTCATGGTAAGATATAATATGATTTGCGAAGTGTTATGTTTTCCTCGTCTACACTTCAAATGAATGTAAATGCGACACTTCCTTGCAAGGAAATAGCGTTTGCAGATGTCTACGTATCGTAGCAATAGAGTTCTAATGCTTCTTAAAACGCTATATCGCATCTCATTTCAATGTTTCATGGTAAGATATAATATGATTTGCGAAGTATCATGTATTCCTCGTCTTCTCTTCAAATGAATGTAAATACGACACTTCCTCGCTAGGACATAGAGTTTGCAGATGTCTACGTATCGTGGCAATAGATTTCTAATGCTTCTTAAAACGCGATATCGCATCCCATTTCTATGTTTCATGGTAAGATATAATATTCATTGCGAAGTGTTATGCATTCCTCGTCTACGACTCAAATGAATGTAAATGCGACACTTCCTTGCTAGGAAATAGCGTCTGCAGATGTCTAGGTACCGTAGCAATAGAGTTCTAATGCTTCATAAAACGCGATTTCGCATCTCATTTCTATGTTTCATAGTAAGATATAATATGATTTGCGAAGTGTTATGTATTCCTCGTCTACACTTCAAATGAATGTAAATGCGACACTTACTTGCAAGGAAATAGCGTTTGCAGATGTCTACGTATCGTAGCAATAGAGTTCTTATGATTCTTAAAACGCGATATCGCATCTCATTTCTATGTTTCATGGTAAGATATAATATGATTTGCGAAGTATCATGTACTCCTCGTCTACACTTCAAATGAATGCAAATGCGACACTTCCTTGCTAGGAAATAGCGTCTGCAGATGTCTACGTATCGTAGCAATAGAGTTCTAATGCTTCTTAAAACGCGATATCGCATCTCATTTCTATGTTTCATGGTAAGATATAATATGATTTGCGAAGTGTTATGTATTCCTCGTCTACACTTCAACTGAATGTAAATGCGACACTTACTTGCAAGGAAATAGCGTTTGCAGATGTCTACGTATCGTAGCAATAGAGTTCTTATGATTCTTAAAACGCGATATCGCATCTCATTTCTATGTTGCATGGTAAGATATAATATGATTTGCGAAGTGTTATGGATTCCCCGTCTACACTGCAAATGAATGTGAATGCGAAACTTCCTCGCCAGGAAATAGCGTTTGCAGATGTCTACGTATCGTAGCAATAGGTTTCTAATGCTTTTTAAAACGCGATATCGCATCTCAGTTCTATGTTTCATGGTAAGATATAATATGATTTGCGAAGTGTTATGTTTTCCTCGTCTACACTTCAAATGAATGTAAATGCGACACTTCCTTGCAAGGAAATAGCGTTTGCAGATGTCTACGTATCGTAGCAATAGAGTTCTAATGCTTCTTAAAACGCTATATCGCATCTCATTTCAATGTTTCATGGTAAGATATAATATGATTTGCGAAGTATCATGTATTCCTCGTCTTCTCTTCAAATGAATGTAAATACGACACTTCCTCGCTAGGACATAGAGTTTGCAGATGTCTACGTATCGTGGCAATAAGTTTCTAATGCTTCTTAAAACGCGATATCGCATCCCATTTCTATGTTTCATGGTAAGATATAATATTCATTGCGAAGTGTTATGCATTCCTCGTCTACGATTCA
Organism: Xylocopa sonorina; assembly: GCF_050948175.1. Classification (NCBI taxonomy): domain Eukaryota; kingdom Metazoa; phylum Arthropoda; class Insecta; order Hymenoptera; family Apidae; genus Xylocopa; species Xylocopa sonorina. Next base: position 86,734 of record NW_027490272.1, on the reverse strand, counting down.
AATGAATGTAAATGCGACACTTCCTTCCTAGGAAATAGCGTCTGCAGATGTCTAGGTACCGTAGCAATAGAGTTCTAATGCTTCATAAAACGCGATTTCGCATCTCATTTCTATGTTTCATAGTAAGATATAATATGATTTGCGAAGTGTTATGTATTCCTCGTCTACACTTCAAATGAATGTAAATGCGACACTTACTTGCAAGGAAATAGCGTTTGCAGATGTCTACGTATCGTAGCAATAGAGTTCTTATGATTCTTAAAACGCGATATCGCATCTCATTTCTATGTTTCATGGTAAGATATAATATGATTTGCGATGTGTCATGTATTCCTCGCCTACACTTCAAATGAATGAAAATGCCATACTTCCCTGATAGGAAATAGCGTCTGCAGATGTCCAGGTATTGTAGCAATAGAGTTCTAATGCTTCTTAAAACGCGATATCGCATCTCATTTCTATGTTTCATGGTAAGATATAATATGATTTGCGAAGTATCATGTACTCCTCGTCTACACTTCAAATGAATGCAAATGCGACACTTCCTTGCTAGGAAATAGCGTCTGCAGATGTCTACGTATCGTAGCAATAGAGTTCTAATGCTTCTTAAAACGCGATATCGCATCTCATTTCTATGTTTCATGGTAAGATATAATATGATTTGCGAAGTATCATGTACTCCTCGTCTACACTTCAAATGAATGCAAATGCGACACTTCCTTGCTAGGAAATAGCGTCTGCAGATGTCTACGTATCGTAGCAATAGAGTTCTAATGCTTCTTAAAACGCGATATCGCATCTCATTTCTATGTTTCATGGTAAGATATAATATGATTTGCGAAGTGTTATGTATTCCTCGTCTACACTTCAAATGAATGTGAATGCGACACTTCCTTGCAAGGAAATAGCGTTTGCGAATGTCTACGTATCGTAGCAATAGATTTCCAATGCTTCTTAAAACGCGATATCGCATCTCATTTCTATGTTTCATGGTAAGATATAATATGATTTGCGAAGTGTTATGTATTCCTCGTCTACACTTCAACTGAATGTAAATGCGACACTTACTTGCAAGGAAATAGCGTTTGCAGATGTCTACGTATCGTAGCAATAGAGTTCTTATGATTCTTAAAACGCGATATCGCATCTCATTTCTATGTTGCATGGTAAGATATAATATGATTTGCGAAGTGTTATGGATTCCCCGTCTACACTGCAAATGAATGTGAATGCGAAACTTCCTCGCCAGGAAATAGCGTTTGCAGATGTCTACGTATCGTAGCAATAGGTTTCTAATGCTTCTTAAAACGCGATATCGCATCTCATTTCTATGTTTCATGGTAAGATACAATATGAATTGCGAAGTGTCATGTATACCTCGTATTCACTTCAAAAGAATGTAAGTGCGACACTTCCATGCTAGGAAATAGCGTTAGCAGATGTCTCCGCATCGAGGCCATAGAGTTCTAATGCTTCTTAAATTGCGATATCGCATTTCTCTTCTATGTTTCATGATAAGATATAATATTCATTGCGAAGTGTCATGTATACCTCGTATTCACTTCAAAAGGATGTAAATGCAACACTTCCATGCTAGGAAATAGCGCTTGCAGATGTCTACGTATCATAGCAATAGAGTTCTAATGCTTCTCAAAATACGATATCGCATCTCATTTCTATGCTTCGTGATAAGATATAATATTCATTGCGAAGTGACATGCACACCTCGTATTCACTACAAAAGAATGTAAATGCGACACTTCCATGCTAGGAAATAGCGTCTGCAGGTGTCTACGCGTCGAGGCAATAGGGTTCTAATGCTTCGTAAAACGCGATGTCGCACCTCACTTCTATGTATCATGATAAGATATAATGTTCATTGCGAAGTGTCATGTACACCTCGTATTCACTTCAAAAGAATGTATGTGCAACACGTCCATGCTAGGAAATAGCGTTTGCAGATGTCTCCGCATAGAGGTCATAGAGTTTTAATGCTTCTTACAACGCGATATCGCATCTCTCTTCTGTGTTTCATTATAAGATATAATATTCATTGCGAAGTGTCATGTATACCTCGTATTCACTTCAAAAGAATGTAGATGCGACTATTGCTTGCTAGGAAATAGCGTTTGCAGACGTCTACGTATCGTAGCAATAGATTTCTAATGCTACTTAAATCGCGATATCGCATCTCATTTATATGTTTCGTGATAAGATATAATATTCATTGCGAAGTGTCATGTATACCTCGTATTCACTTCAAAAGAATGTAAGTGCGACATTTCCATGCTAGGAAATAGCGTTAGCAGATGTCTCCGCATCGAGGCCATAGAGTTCTAATGCTTCTTAAATTGCGATATCGCATTTCTCTTCTATGATTCATGATAAGATATAATATTCATTGCGAAGTGTCATGTATACCTCGAATTCACTTCAAAAGTATGTAAATGCGAAACTCCCATGCTAGGAAATAGCGTCTGCAGGTGTCTACGCGTCGAGGCAATAGAGTTCTAATGCTTCTTAAAACGCGATATCGCATCTCATTTCTATGTATCGTGATAAGGTATAATATTCATTGCGTAGTGTCAATTGTACCTCGTATTCACTTCAAAAGAATGTAAATGCGACTATTGCTTGCTAGGAAATAGCGTTTTCAGATGTCTACGTATCGTAGCAATAGAGTTCTAATGCTACTTATATCGCGATATCGCATCTCATTTATATGTTCCGTGATAGGATATAATATTCATTGCGAAGTGTCATGTATACCTCGTATTCACTTCAAAAGAATGTAAATGCGACACATCCATGCTAGGAAATAGCGTTTGCAGATGTCTACGTATCGTAGCAATAGTGTTCTAATGCTTCTTAGAACGCTATATCGCATCTCACTTCTATGTTTCGTGATAAAATATAATATTTATTGCGAAGTGTCATGTATACATCGTATTCACTTCAAAAGAATGTAAATGCGACACTTCCATGCTAGGAAATAGCATTTGCAGATGTCAACGTATCGTAGCAATAGTGTTCTAATGCTTCTTAAAACGAGATGTCGCATTTCATTTCTATGTTTCGTAATAAGATATAATATTCATTGTGGAGAGTCATGTATACCTCGTATTCACTTCAAAAGGATGTAAGTGCGACACTTCCTTGCTAGGAAATATTGTTTGCAGATGTCAACGTATCGTAGCAATAGAGTTCTAATGCTTCTACAAACGAGATGTCGCACTTCATTTCTATGTTTCGTAATAAGATATAATATTCTTTGCGGAGTGTTATGTATACCTCGTATTCACTTCGAAAGGATGTAAGTGCGACACTTCCTTGCTGGGAAATATTGTTTGCAGATGTCTACGTATCGTAGCAATGGAGTTCTAGTGCTTCTTAAATCACGATATCGCATCTCATTCCTATGTTTCGAGATAAGGTATAATATTCATTGCGAAGTGTCATCTATAACTCGTATTCACATCAAAAGAATGTAAATGCGACACTTCCTTGCTAGGAAATATTGTTTGCAGATGTCTACTTATCGTAGCAATAGAACTTTAATGCTTCTCAAAACGCGATATTGCAACTCATTCCTATGTTTCATGATAAGATATAATATTCATTGCGAACTGTCATGTATATCTCGTATGCACTTCAAAAGAATGTAAATGCGAAACATCCATGCTAGAAAATAGCGTTTGCAGATGACTACGTATCGTAGCAATGGAGTTCTAATGCTTCTCAAAACGCGATATTGCATCTCATTTCTATGTTTCGTGATAAGGTATAATATTCATTGCGAAGTGTCATGTATACCTCGTATACACTTCAAAAGAATGTAAGTGCGACACTTCCATGCTAGCAAATAGCGTCTGCAGATGTCTACGCGTCTGGGCAATAGAGTTCTAATGCTTCTTAAAACGCGATATCGCATCTTAATTCTATGTCACATGATAAGATATAATGTTCATTGCGAAGTGCCACGTATACCTCGTATTTACTACAAAAGAAGGTAAATGCTAATCTTCCTTGCTAGGAAATAGCGTTTGCAGATGTCTACGTATCGTAGCAATAGAGTTCTAATGCTACTCAAAACGCGATATCGCATCTCATTTCTATGCTTCATGATAAGATATAATATTCATTGCGAAGTGTCATGTATACCTCGTATTAACTTCAAAAGAATGTAAATGCGACACTTCCATGCTAGGAAATAGCGTCTGCAGGTGTCTACGCGTCGAGGCCATAGAGTTCTAATGCTTCTTAAAACGCGATATCGCATCTCAATTCTATGTCACATGAGAAGATATAATGTTCATTGCGAAGTGGCAGGTATACCTCGAATTCACTTCAAAAAAATGTAAGTGCGACACTTCCATGCTAGGAAATAGCGTTTGCAGATATCTCCGCGTCGAGGCAATAGGGTTCTAATGCTTCGTAAAACGCGATGTCGCATCTCACTTCTATGTTACACGATAAGATATAATATTCATTGCGAAGTGTCATGTATACCTCGTATTCACTTCAAAAGAATGTAAATGCGAATCTTCCTTGCTAGGAAATAGCGTTTGCAGATGTCTATGTATCGTAGCAATAGAGCTCGAATCCTTCTCAAAACGCGATATCGCATCTCATTTCAATGCCTCGTGATAAGATATAATATTCATTGCGAAGTGTCATGTATACCTCGTATTCACTTCAAGAGAATGTAAATGCGAATCTCCCTTGCTAGGAAATAGCGTATGCAGATGTCTACGCGTCGAGGCAATGGAGTTCTAATGCTTCTTAAAACGCGATATCGTATCTCACTTCTATGTTACACGATAAGATATAATATTCATTGCGAAGTGTCATGTATACCTCGTATTCACTTCAAAAGAATGTAAATGCGACTATTGCTTGCTAGGAAATAGCGTTTGCAGATGTCTACGTATCGTAGCAATAGAGTTCTAATGCTACTTATATCGCGATATCGCATCTCATTTATATGTTCCGTGATAAGATATAATATTCATTGCGAAGTGTCATGTATACCTCGTATTCACTTCAAAAGAATGTAAGTGCGACACTTCCATGCTAGGAAATAGCGTTTGCAGATGTCTCCGCATCGAGGCCATAGAGTTCTAATACTTCTCAAATTGCGATATCGCATCTCTCCTCTATGTTTCATGATAAGATATAATATTCATTGCGAAGTGTCATGTATACCTCGTATACACTTCAAAAGAATGTAAGTGCGACACTTCCATGCTAGGAAATAGCGTCTGCAGATGTCTACGCGTCGGGGCAATAGAGTTCTATTGCTTCTTAAAACGCGATATCGCATCTTAATTCTATGTCACTTGATAAGATATAATGTTCATTGCGAAGTGCCATGTATACCTCGTATTTACTACAAAAGAAGGTAAATGCTAATCTTCCTTGCTGGGAAATAGCGTTTGCAGATGTCTACGTATCGTAGCAATAGAGTTCTAATGCTACTCAAAACGCGATATCGCATCTCATTTCTATGCTTCATGATAAGATATAATATTCATTGCGAAGTGTCATGTATACCTCGTATTAACTTCAAAAGAATGTAAATGCGACACTTCCATGCTAGGAAATAGCGTCTGCAGGTGTCTACGCGTCGAGGCCATAGAGTTCTAATGCTTCTTAAAACGCGATATCGCATCTCAATTCTATGTCACATGAGAAGTTATAATGTTCATTGCGAAGTGGCATGTATACCTCGAATTCACTTCAAAAAAATGTAAGTGCGACACTTCCATGCTAGGAAATAGCGTTTGCAGATATCTCCGCGTCGAGGCAATAGGGTTCTAATGCTTCGTAAAACGCGATGTCGCATCTCACTTCTATGTTACACGATAAGATATAATATTCATTGCGAAGTGTCATGTATACCTCGTATTCACTTCAAAAGAATGTAAATGCGAATCTTCCTTGCTAGGAAATAGCGTTTGCAGATGTCTATGTATCGTAGCAATAGAGCTCGAATCCTTCTCAAAACGCGATATCGCATCTCATTTCTATGCCTCGTGATAAGATATAATATTCATTGCGAAGTGTCATGTATACCTCGTATTCACTTCAAGAGAATGTAAATGCGAATCTCCCTTGCTAGGAAATAGCGTATGCAGATGTCTACGCGTCGAGGCAATGGAGTTCTAATGCTTCTTAAAACGCGATATCGCATCTCACTTCTATGTTACACGATAAGATATAATATTCATTGCGAAGTGTCATGTATACCTCGTATTCACTTCAAAAGAATGTAAATGCGACTATTGCTTGCTAGGAAATAGCGTTTTCAGATGTCTACGAATCGTAGCAATAGAGTTCAAATGCTAGTTATATCGCGATATCGCATCTCATTTATATGTTCCGTGATAAGATATAATATTCATTGCGAAGTGTCATGTATACCTCGTATTCACTTCAAAAGAATGTAAGTGCGACACTTCCATGCTAGGAAATAGCGTTAGCAGATGTCCCCGCATCGAGGCCATAGAGTTCTAATGCTTCTTAAATTGCGATATCGCATTTCTCTTCTATGTTTCATGATAAGATATAATATGCATTGCGAAGTGTCATGTATACCTCGTGTTCACTACAAAAGAACGTAAATGCGACACTTCCATGCTAGGAAATAGCGTATGCAGATGTCTACGCGTCGAGGCAATGGAGTTCTAATGCTTCTTAAAACGCGATATCGCATCTCAAATCTATGTCACATGAGAAGATATAATGTTCATTGCGAAGTGTCATGTATACCTCGAATTCACTTCAAAAGAATGTAAATGCGACACTTCCATGCTAGGAAATAGCGTTTGCAGATATCTCCGCATCGAGGCAATAGGGTTCTAATGCTTCGTAGAACGCGATGTCGCATCTCACTTCTATGATACACGATAAAATATAATATTCATTGCGAAGTGTCATGTATACCTCGTATTCACTTCAAAAGAATGTAAATGCGAATCTTCCTTGCTAGGAAATAGCGTTTGCAGATGTCTATGTATCGTAGCAATAGAGTTCTAATGCTTCTCAAAACGCGATATCGCATCTCATTTCTATGCTTCGTGATAAAATATAATATTCATTGCGAAGTGTCACGTATACCTCGTATTCACATCAAGAGAATGTAAGTGCGACTATTGCTTGCTAGGAAATAGCGCTTGCAGGTGTCTACGTATCGTAGCAATAGAGTTCTAGTGCTACATAAATCGCGATATCGCATCTCATTTATATGTTTCGTGATAAGATATAATATTCATTGCGAAGTGTCATGTATACCTCGTACTCACTTCAAAAGAATGTAAGTGCGACACTTCCATGCTAGGAAATAGCGTTTGCAGATGTCTCCGCATCGAGGCCATAGAGTTCTAATGCTTCTTAAAACGCGATATCGCATCTCTCTTCTATGTTTCATGATAAGATATAATATTCATTGCGACGTGTCACGTATACCTCGTGTTCACTACAAAAGAACGTAAATGCGACACTTCCATGCTAGGAAATAGCGTCTGCAGATGTCTACGCGTCGAGGCAATAGAGTTCTAATGCTTCTTAAAACGCGATATCGCATCTCAATTCTATGTCACATGAGAAGATATAATGTTCATTGCAAAGTGTCATGTATACCTCGAATTCACTTCAAAAAAATGTAAGTGCGACACTTCCATGCTAGGAAATAGCGTTTGCAGATATCTCCGCATCGAGGCAATAGGGTTCTAATGCTTCGTAAAACGCGATGTCGCATCTTACTTCTATGTTACACGATAAGATATAATATTCATTGCGAAGTGTCATGTATACCTCGTATTCACTTCAAAAGAATGTAAATGCAAATCTTCCTTGCTAGGAAACAGCGCTTGCAGATGTCTATGTATCGTAGCAATAGAGTTCTAATGGTTCTCAAAACGCGATATCGCATCTCATTTCTATGCTTCGTGATAAAATATAATATTCATTGCGAAGTGTCATGTACACCTCGTATTCACTACAAAAGAATGTAAATGCGAATCTTCCTTGCTAGGAAACAGCGCTTGCAGATGTCTATGTATCGTAGCAATAGAGTTCTAATGGTTCTCAAAACGCGATATCGCATCTCATTTCTATGCTTCGTGATAAAATATAATATTCATTGCGAAGTGTCATGTACACCTCGTATTCACTACAAAAGAATGTAAATGCGAATCTTCCTTGCTAGGAAATAGCGTTTGCAGATGTCTATGATCGTAGCAATAGAGTTCTAATGCTTCTCAAAACGCGATATCGCATCTCATTTCTATGCTTCGTGATAAGATATAATATTCATTGCGAAGTGTCATGTATACCTCGTATTCACTACAAAAGAATGTAAGTGCGACACTTCCATGCTAGGAAATAGCGTCTGCAGATGTCTCCGCATCGAGGCCATAGAGTTCTAATGCTTCTTAAAACGCGATATCGCATCTCACTTCTATGTTTCATGATAAGATATAATGTTCATTGCGAATTTTCATGTATACCTCGAATTCACTTCATAAGAATGTAAATGCGACACTTTCATGCTAGAAAATAGCGTCTGCAGGTGTCTACGCGTCGAGGCAATAGAGATCCAATGCTTCTTAAAACGCGATATCGCATCTCACTTCTATGTTTCATGATAAGATATAATGTTCATTGCGAATTTTCATGTATACCTCGTATTCACCTCATAAGAATGTAAATGCGACTATTGCTTGCTAGGAAATAGCGTTTGCAGATGTCTACGTATCGTAGCAATAGAGTTCTAATGCTACATAAATCGCAATATCGCATCTCATTTATATGTTTCGTGATAAGATATAATATTCATTGCGAAGTGTCATGTATACCTCGTATTCACTTCAAAAGAATGTAAGTGCGACACTTCCATGCTAGGAAATAGCGTTTGCAGATGTCTCCGCATCGAGGCCATAGAGTTCTAATGCTTCTTAAAACGCGATATCGCATCTCTCTTCTATGTTTCATCATAAGATATAATATTCATTGCGACGTGTCACGTATACCTCGTGTTCACTACAAAAGAACGTAAATGCGACACTTCCATGCTAGGAAATAGCGTCTGCAGATGTCTACGCGTCGAGGCAATAGAGTTCTAATGCTTCTTAAAACGCGATATCGTATCTCAATTCTATGTCACATGAGAAGATATAATGTTCATTGCAAAGCGTCATGTATACCTCGAATTCACTTCAAAAAAATGTAAGTGCGACACTTCCATGCTAGGAAATAGCGTTTGCAGATATCTCCGCATCGAGGCAATAGGGTTCTAATGCTTCGTAAAACGCGATGTCGCATCTTACTTCTATGTTACACGATAAGATATAATATTCATTGCGAAGTGTCATGTATACCTCGTATTCACTTCAAAAGAATGTAAATGAAAATCTTCCTTGCTAGGAAACAGCGCTTGCAGATGTCTATGTATCGTAGCAATAGAGTTCTAATGGTTCTCAAAACGCGATATCGCATCTCATTTCTATGCTTCGTGATAAAATATAATATTCATTGCGAAGTGTCATGTACACCTCGTATTCACTACAAAAGAATGTAAATGCGAAACTTCCTTGCTAGGAAACAGCGCTTGCAGATGTCTATGTATCGTAGCAATAGGGTTCTAATGGTTCTCAAAACGCGATATCGCATCTCATTTCTATGCTTCGTGATAAAATATAATATTCATTGCGAAGTGTCATGTACACCTCGTATTCACTACAAAAGAATGTAAATGCGAATCTTCCTTGCTAGGAAACAGCGCTTGCAGATGTCTATGTATCGTAGCAATAGAGTTCTAATGCTTCTCAAAACGCGATATCGCATCTCATTTCTATGCTTCGTGATAAGATATAATATTCATTGCGAAGTGTCATGTATACCTCGTATTCACTTCAAAAGAATGTAAATGCGAATCTTCCCTGCTAGGAAATAGAGTTTGCAGATGTCTGTGTATCGTAGCAATAGAGTTCTAATGCTTCTTAAAACGCGATATCGCATCTCATTTCTATGCTTCGTGATAAGATATAATATTCATTGCGAAGTGTCATGTACACCTCGTATTCACTACAAAAGAATGTAAATGCGACACTTCCATGCTAGGAAATAGCGTCTGCAGGTGTCTACGCGTCGAGGCAATAGAGATCTATTGCTTCTTAAAACGCGATATCGCGTCTCACATCCATGTTTCATGATAAGATATAATGTTCATTGCGAAGTGTCATGTATACCTCGGATTCACTTCAAAAGAATGTAAATGCGAATCTTCCTTGCTAGGAAATAGCGTTTGCAGATGTCTATGATCGTAGCAATAGAGTTCTAATGCTTCTCAAAACGCGATATCGCATCTCATTTCTATGCTTCGTGATAAGATATAATATTCATTGCGAAGTGTCATGTATACCTCGTATTCACTACAAAAGAATGTAAGTGCGACACTTCCATGCTAGGAAATAGCGTCTGCAGGTGTCTACGCGTCGAGGCAATAGAGATCTATTGCTTCTTAAAACGCGATATCGCGTCTCACATCCATGTTTCATGATAAGATATAATATTCATTGCGAAGTGTCATGTATACCTCGTATTCACTTCTAAAGAATGTAAATGCGACTATTGCTTGCTAGGAAATAGCGTTTGAAGATGTCTACGTATCGTAGCAATAGAGTTCTAATGCTACTTAAATCTCGATATCGCATTTCATTTATATGTTTCGTTATAAGATATAATATTCATTGCGAAGTGTCATGTATACCTCGTATTTACATATGAAGAATGTGAATGCGACACTTCCTTGCTAGGAAGTAACGTTTGCAGAGTTCTACGTATCGTAGCAATGGAGTTCTAATGCTTCTCAAAACGCGATATCGCATCTCATTTCTAAGTTTCAGGGTAAGATATAATATGCATTCCGAAGTGTCATGTGTACCTCGTATTCACTTCAAGTGAATGTAAATGCGACACTTCCTTGCTAGGAAATAGCGTTTGCAGATGTCTACGTATCGAGGCAATAGTGCTCTAATGCTTCTTAAACCACGATATCGCATCTCATTTCTATGTTTCATATTAAGACCTATTATTCATTGCGGAGTGTCACTTATGGCTCGTATTCACTCCAAAAGAATGTAAAGGCGACACTTCCATGCTAGGAAATAGCGCTTGCAGATGTCTACGTATCGAAGCAATAGAGTTATAATGCTCCCTATAACGAGATGTCGCATCGTATTTCTACTTTTTACGATAAGATATAATATTCATTGCGATGCGTCATGTATACATCGTATTCCTTTCAAAAGAATGTAAATGCGACACTTGCTTGCTAGGAAATAGCGTTTGCAGATGTCTACGTACGGAAACAATAGAGTTCTAATGCTTCTAAAAATGGGATATCGCACCTCAGTTCTATGTTTCATGATAAGATATATTATTCATTGCGAAGTGTCATGTATACCTCGTATTCTTTTCAAAAGAATGTAAGTGCGACACTTCCTTGCTAGGAAATAGCGTTTTGCAGATGTCTACGTATCGTAGCAATAGAGTTCTAATAATGCTTATAACGCGATTTCGCATCTCACATCTATGTTTCATGATAAGGTATAATATTCATTGCGAAGTGTCATGTATACCTCGTATTAACATGTAAAGAATGTAAATGCGACACTTCCTTTCTAGGAAATAGCGTTTGCAGAGGTCTATGTATCGTAGCAATAGAGTTCTAAAGCTTCTTAAATCACGATATCGCATCTCATTTCTATGTTTCATGATAACATCTCTTATTCATTGCGAAGTGTCACTTATACCTCGTATTCACTTCAAATGAATGTAAATGCGACACTTCCTTGCTAGGAAATAGCGTTTGCAGATGTCTACGTATCGAGGCAATAGTGCTCTAATGCTTCTTAAAACGCGATATCGCATCTCATTTCTATGTTTTATGATAAGATATAATATCCATTCCGAAGTGTCATGTATACCTCGTATTCACTTCAGATGAATGTAAATGCGACACTTCCTTGCAAGGAAATGGCGGTTGCAGATGTCTTCGTATCGTAGAAGTATAGTTCCGACACTTCTTAAACCGCGATATCGCATCACATTTCTATGTTTCATTATAAGATATAATATCCATTCCGATGTGTCATGTATACCTCGTATTCACTTCAAATGAATGTAAATGCGACTCTTCCTTGCTGGGAAATAACGATTGCAGATCTCTACGTATCGAATAAATAAAGTTGTAATGCTCCTTATAACGAGATGTCGCATCGTATTTCTACGTTTTATGATAAGATATAATATTCATTGCGATGCGTCATGTATACATCGTATTCCTTTCAAAAGAATGTAAAAGCGACACTTGCTTGCTAGGAAATAGCGTTTTCAGATGTCTACGTACGCAAGCAATAGAGTTCTAATGCTTCTTAAAGAGGTATATCGCATCTCAGTTCATGTTTCATGATAAGATATATTATTCATTGCGATGTGTTGTGTATACCTCGCATACACTTCAAATGAATGTAAATGCTACACTTTCTTGCTAGGAAACAACGTTTGCAGATGTGTATGTGTCGAAGCAATAGTGTTCTAATGCTTCTTAAAACGCGATATCGCATCTCATTTCTATGTGTCATGATAAGATACAATATCCATTCCGAAGTGCCATGTATACATCGTATTCGTTTCAAAAGAATGTAAATGCGACACTTCCTTGCTAGGAAATAGCGTTTGCAGATCTCTCCGTACCGAAGCAATAGAGATCTATTACTTCTTAAAACGGGATATCGCATCTCATTTCTATGTTTCATGACAAGATATAATATTCATTGCGAAGTGTCATGTATTCCTCGTATTTACATCTAAAGAATGTAAATGCGACACTTGCTTGCTAGGTAATAGCGTTTGCAGAGGTCTATGTATCGTAGCAATAGAGTTCTAACGCTTCTCAAAACGCGATATCGCATCTCATTTCTATGTTTGTTGATAAGATATAATATCCATTGCGAAGTGTCATGTATACCTCGTATTCACTTCAAAGGAATGTAAATGCGACACTTGCTTGCTAGGAATTAGCGTTTGCAGATCTCTCCGTACCGAAGCAATAGAGATCTATTACTTCTTAAAACGAGATATCGCATCTCATTTCTATGTTTCATGACAAGATATAATATTCATTGCGAAGTGTCATGTATTCCTCGTATTTACATATGAAGAATGTGAATGCGACACTTCCTTGCTAGGAAGTAACGTTTGCAGAGTTCTGCGTATCGTAGCAATAGTGTTCTAATGCTTCTTAAAACGCGATATCGCATCTCATATCTAAGTTTCAGGATAAGATATAATATCCATTGCGAAGTGTCATGTGTACCTCGTATTCACTTCAAATGAATGTAAATGCGACACTTCATTGCCAGGAAATGGCGGTTGCAGATGTCTTCGTATCGTAGAAGTATAGTTCCGACACTTCCTAAAACGCGATATCGCATCACATTCCTAAGTTTCAGGAAAGGATACAATATTCATTGCGAAGTGTCATGTATGCCTCCTATTCACTTCAAAAGAATGTAAATGCGACACTTCCTTGCTAGGAAATAGCGTTTGCAGATGTCTACGTATCGAGGCAATTGTGCTCTATTGCTTCTTAAAACGCGATATCGCACCTCATTTCTATGTTTCATTATAAGATATAATATCCATTCCGATGTGTCATGTATACCTCGTATTCACTTCAAATGAATGTAAATGCGACTCTTCCTTGCTGGGAAATAACGATTGCAGATCTCCACGTATCGAAGAAATAGAGTTATAATGCTCCTTATAACGAGATGTCGCATCGTATTTCTACGTTTTATGATAAGATATAATATTCATTGTGATGCGTCATGTATACATCGTATTCCTTTCAAAAGAATGTAAAAGCGACACTTGCTTGCTAGGAAATAGCGTTTTCAGATGTCTACGTACGGAAGCAATAGAGTTCTAATGCTTCTTAAAAAGGTATATCGCATCTCAGTTCATGTTTCATGATAAGATATATTATTCATTGCGATGTGTCGTGTATACCTCGCATACACTTCAAATGAATGTAAATGCTACACTTTCTTGCTAGGAAACAGCGTTTGCAGATGTCTATGTATCGAAGCAATAGAGCTCTAATGCTTCTTAAAACACGATATCGCATCTCATTTCTATGTTTCATGATAAGAACTATTATTCATTGCGAAGTGTCACTTACACCTCGTATTCACTTAAAATGAATGTAAATGCGACACTTCCTTCCTAGGAAATAGCGTTTGCAGATGTCTACGTACCGAAGAAATAGAGATCTATTACTTCTTAAAACGGGATATCGCATCTCATTTCTTTGTTTCATGACAAGATATAATATTCATTGCGAAGTGTCATGTATTCCTCGTATTTACATCTAAAGAATGTAAATGCGACACTTCCTTGCTAGGAAATGGCGTTTGCAGATGTCTACGTATCGAGGCAATAGTGCTCTAATGCTTCTTAAAACGCGATATCGCATCTCATTTCTATGTCTTATGACAAGATATAATGTTCATTGCGAAGTGTCATGTATTCCTCGTACTTACATGTAAAGAATGTGAATGCGACACTTCCTTGCTAGGAAGTAACGTTTGCAGAGTTCTACGTATCGTAGCAATGGAGTTCTAATGCTTCTCAAAACGCGATATCGCATCTCATTTCTAAGTTTCAGGGTAAGATATAATATGCATTCCGAAGTGTCATGTGTACCTCGTATTCACTTCAAATGAATGTAATTGCGACACTTCCTATCTAGGAAATAGCGTTTTGCAGATGTCTACGTATCGTAGCAATAGAGTTCTAATACTGCTTATAACGCGATTTCGCATCTCACTTCTATGTTTCATGATAAGGTATAATATTCATTGCGAAGTGTCATGTACACCTCCTCTTCACTTCAAAAGAATGTAACTGCGACACTTCTTTTCTACGAAATATCGTTTGCAGAGGTATATGTATCGTAGCACTAGAGTTCCAAAGCTTCTTAAAACACGATATCGCATCTCATTCCTATGTTTTATGATAAGATCTATTATTCATTGCGAAGTGTCACTTATACCTCGTATTCACTTCAAATGAATGTAAATGCGACACTTCCTTGCTAGGAAATAGCGTTTGCAGATGTCTACGTATCGAGGCAATAGTGCTCTAATGCTTCTTAAACCACGATATCGCATCTCATTTCTATGTTTCATATTAAGACCTATTATTCATTGCGGAGTGTCACTTATGGCTCGTATTCACTCCAAAAGAATGTAAAGGCGACACTTCCATGCTAGGAAATAGCGCTTGCAGATGTCTACGTATCGAAGCAATAGAGTTACAATGCTCCCTATAACGAGATGTCGCATCGTATTTCTACTTTTTACGATAAGATATAATATTCATTGCGATGCGTCATGTATACATCGTATTCCTTTCAAAAGAATGTAAATGCGACACTTGCTTGCTAGGAAATAGCGTTTGCAGATGTCTACGTACGGAAACAATAGAGTTCTAATGCTTCTAAAAATGGGATATCGCACCTCAGTTCTATGTTTCATGATAAGATATATTATTCATTGCGAAGTGTCATGTATACCTCGTATTCTTTTCAAAAGAATGTAAGTGCGACACTTCCTTGCTAGGAAATAGCGTTTTGCAGATGTCTACGTATCGTAGCAATAGAGTTCTAATAATGCTTATAACGCGATTTCGCATCTCACATCTATGTTTCATGATAAGGTATAATATTCATTGCGAAGTGTCATGTATACCTCGTATTAACATGTAAAGAATGTAAATGCGACACTTCCTTTCTAGGAAATAGCGTTTGCAGAGGTCTATGTATCGTAGCAATAGAGTTCTAAAGCTTCATAAATCACGATATCGCATCTCATTTCTATGTTTCATGATAAGATCTCTTATTCATTGCGAAGTGTCACTTATACCTCGTATTCACTTCAAATGAATGTAAATGCGACCCTTCCTTGCTAGGAAATAGCGTTTGCAGATGTCTACGTATCGAGGCAATAGTGCTCTAATGCTTCTTAAAACGCGATATCGCATCTCATTTCTATGTTTTATGATAAGATATAATATCCATTCCGAAGTGTCATGTATACCTCGTATTCACTTCAGATGAATGTAAATGCGACACTTCCTTGCAAGGAAATGGCGGTTGCAGATGTCTTCGTATCGTAGAAGTATAGTTCCGACACTTCTTAAACCGCGATATCGCATCACATTTCTATGTTTCATTATAAGATATAATATCCATTCCGATGTGTCATGTATACCTCGTATTCACTTCAAATGAATGTAAATGCGACTCTTCCTTGCTGGGAAATAACGATTGCAGATCTCTACGTATCGAAGAAATAAAGTTATAATGCTCCTTATAACGAGATGTCGCATCGTATTTCTACGTTTTATGATAAGATATAATATTCAATGCGATGCGTCATGTATACATCGTATTCCTTTCTAAAGAATGTAAAAGCGACACTTGCTTGCTAGGAAATAGCGTTTTCAGATGTCTACGTACGCAAGCAATAGAGTTCTAATGCTTCTTAAAGAGGTATATCGCATCTCAGTTCATGTTTCATGATAAGATATATTATTCATTGCGATGTGTCATGTATACCTCGTATTCACTTCAAAGGAATGTAAATGCGACACTTGCTTGCTAGGAATTAGCGTTTGCAGATCTCTCCGTACCGAAGCAATAGAGATCTATTACTTCTTAAAACGAGATATCGCATCTCATTTCTATGTTTCATGACAAGATATAATATTCATTGCGAAGTGTCATGTATTCCTCGTATTTACATATGAAGAATGTGAATGCGACACTTCCTTGCTAGGAAGTAACGTTTGCAGAGTTCTACGTATCGTAGCAATAGTGTTCTAATGCTTCTTAAAACGCGATATCGCATCTCATATCTAAGTTTCAGGATAAGATATAATATCCATTGCGAAGTGTCATGTGTACCTCGTATTCACTTCAAATGAATGTAAATGCGACACTTCATTGCCAGGAAATGGCGGTTGCAGATGTCTTCGTATCGTAGAAGTATAGTTCCGACACTTCCTAAAACGCGATATCGCATCACATTCCTAAGTTTCAGGAAAGGATACAATATTCATTGCGAAGTGTCATGTATGCCTCCTATTCACTTCAAAAGAATGTAAATGCGACACTTCCTTGCTAGGAAATAGCGTTTGCAGATGTCTACGTATCGAGGCAATTGTGCTCTATTGCTTCTTAAAACGCGATATCGCACCTCATTTCTATGTTTCATTATAAGATATAATATCCATTCCGATGTGTCATGTATACCTCGTATTCACTTCAAATGAATGTAAATGCGACTCTTCCTTGCTGGGAAATAACGATTGCAGATCTCCACGTATCGAAGAAATAGAGTTATAATGCTCCTTATAACGAGATGTCGCATCGTATTTCTACGTTTTATGATAAGATATAATATTCATTGTGATGCGTCATGTATACATCGTATTCCTTTCAAAAGAATGTAAAAGCGACACTTGCTTGCTAGGAAATAGCGTTTTCAGATGTCTACGTACGGAAGCAATAGAGTTCTAATGCTTCTTAAAAAGGTATATCGCATCTCAGTTCATGTTTCATGATAAGATATATTATTCATTGCGATGTGTCGTGTATACCTCGCATACGCTTCAAATGAATGTAAATGCTACACTTTCTTGCTAGGAAACAGCGTTTGCAGATGTCTATGTATCGAAGCAATAGAGCTCTAATGCTTCTTAAAACACGATATCGCATCTCATTTCTATGTTTCATGATAAGAACTATTATTCATTGCGAAGTGTCACTTACACCTCGTATTCACTTAAAATGAATGTAAATGCGACACTTCCTTCCTAGGAAATAGCGTTTGCAGATGTCTACGTATCGAGGCAATAGTGCTCTAATGCTACTTAAAACGCGATATCGCATCTCATTTCTATGTTTCATGATAAGATATAATATCCATTCCGAAGTGCCATGTATACCTCGTATTCATTTCAAAAGAATGTAAATGCGACACTTCCTTGCTAGGAAATAGCGTTTGCACATCTCTCCGTACCGAAGAAATAGAGATCTATTACTTCTTAAAACGGGATGTCGCATCTCATTTCTTTGTTTCATGACAAGATATAATATTCATTGCGAAGTGTCATGTATTCCTCGTATTTACATCTAAAGAATGTAAATGCGACACTTCCTTGCTAGGAAGTGGCGTTTGCAGATGTCTACGTATCGAAGCAGTAGCGTTCTAATGCTTCTTAAAACGAGATATTGCATCTCTTTTCTATGTTTCATGATAAGATATAATATTCGTTGCGAAGTGCTATGTACTCCTCGTCTACACTTCCAATGAATGTAAATGCGACACTTCCTTGCCAGATAATTGCGCTTGCAGATGTTTACGTATCGAAGCAATGGAGTTCTAATGCTTCTTATAGCGCGATATCGCATCTCATTTCTATGTTTCATGATAAGATATAATATTCATTGTGCAGTGTTACGTATACCTCGTATTCACTTCAATGGAATGTAAATACGACACTTCCTTGCTAGGTAGTAGCGTTTGCAGATATCTACATATCGAAGCAATAGAGTTCTAATGCTTCTTCCGTCGCGATATCGCATCTCATTTCTACGTTTCATGATAAGATATACTATTCATTGTGGAGTGTTATGTATCCCTCGTATTCACTTCAAATGAATGTAAATGCGACAATTCCTTGCTAGGAAATAGCTTTTGCAGATGTTTACGTATCGAAGCAATAGAGTTCTAATGCTTCTTAAAACGAGATATCGCGTCTCATTCCTATGCTTCATGATAAGATATGATATTCATTGTAGAGTGGCATGTATACCTCGCATACACTTCAAATGAATGTAAATGCGACACTTCCTTGCTAGAAAATAGTGTTTTCAGATGTCTACGTATTGAAGCAATAGCGTTCTAATGCTTCTTAAAACGAGATATTACATCTCTCTTCTATGTTTCATGATAAGATATAATATTCATTGCGAAGTGTCGTGTATACCTCGTGTTCACTTCAAAAGAATGTAAATGCGACTATTGCTTGCAAGGAAATAGCGTTTGCAGATGCCTACGTATCGTAGCAATAGAGTTCTAATGCTTCTTAGATCGCGATTTCGCATCTCATTTATATGTTTCGTGATAAGATATAATATTCATTGCGAAGTGTCATGTATACCGCGTATTCACTTCAAAAGAATGTAAGAGCGACACTTCCTTGCTAGGAAATAGCGTTTGCAGATGTCTACGTATCGAGGCAATAGTGCTCCAATGCTTCTTAAAACGCGATATCGCATCTCATTTCTATGTCTTATGACAAGATATAATGTTCATTGCGAAGTGTCATGTATTCCTCGTACTTACATGTAAAGAATGTGAATGCGACACTTCCTTGCTAGGACACTACGTTTGCAGAGTTCTACGTATCGTAGCAATGGAGTTCTAATGCTTCTCAAAACGCGATATCGCATCTCATTTCTAAGTTTCAGGGTAAGATATAATATCCATTCCGAAGTGTCATGTGTACCTCGTATTCACTTCAAATGAATGTAAATGCGACACTTCCTTTCTAGGAAATAGCGTTTTGCAGATGTCTACGTATCGTAGCAATAGAGTTCTAATACTGCTTATAACGCGATTTCGCATCTCACTTCTATGTTTCATGATAAGGTATAATATTCATTGCGAAGTGTCATGTACACCTCCTCTTCACTTCAAAAGAATGTAACTGCGACACTTCCTATCTAGGAAATAGCGTTTGCAGAGGTACATGTATCGTAGCACTAGAGTTCTAAAGCTTCTTAAAACACGATATCGCTTCTCATTCCTATGTTTTATGATAAGATCTATTATTCATTGCGATGTGTCGTGTATACCTCGCATAGACTTCAAATGAATGTAAATGCTACACTTTCTTGCTAGGAAACAGCGTTTGCAGATGTCTATGTATCGAAGCAATAGAGCTCTAATGCTTCTTAAAACACGATATCGCATCTCATTTCTGTGTTTCATGACCAGATATAATATTCATTGCGAAGTGTCACTTACACCTCGTATTCACCTCAAAAGAATGTAAATGCGACTATTCCTTGCTAGGAAGTAGCGTTTGCAGATGTCAACGTATCGTAGCAATAGAGTTATAATGCTACTTAAATCGCGATATCGCATCTCATTTATATGTTTCGTGATAAGATATAATATTCGTTGCGCAGTGTCATGTATACCTCGTATCCACTGCAAAGGAATGTAAATGCGACTATTGTTTGCTAGGATATAGCGTTTGCAGATGTCTGCGTATCGTAGCAATAGCGTTCTAATGCTACTTAAATCGCGATATCGCATCTCATTTATATGTTTCGTGATAAGATATAATATTCATTGCGAAGTGTCATGTATACCTTGTATTCACTTCAGAAGAATGTAAGCGCGGCACTTCCATGCTATGAAATAGCGTTTGCAGATGTCTCCGCATCGAGGCCATAGAGTTCTAATGCTTCTTTAAACGCGATATCGCATCTCTCTCCTATGTTGCATGATAAGATATAATATTCATTATGAAGTGTCATGTATACCTCGTATTCACTTCAAAAGAATGTAAGTGCGACACCTCCATGCTAGGAAATAGCGTTTGTAGACGTCTCCGCATCGAGGCCATAGAGTTCTAATGCTTCTGAAAACGCGATATTGCATCTCTCTTCTATGTCTCATGATAAGATACAATATTCATCACGTAGTGTCATGTGTACCTTGTATTCACTTCAAAAGAATGCAGATGCGACTATTGCTTGCTAGGAAATAGCGTTTGCAGATGCCTACGTATCGCAGCAATAGAGTTGTCGTGCTTCTCAAAACGCGATATCGCATCTCATTTCAATGCTTCATGATAAGATATAATATTCATTGCAGAGTGTTATGTATACCTCGTATTCACTCCAAACGAATGTAAATGCGACACTTCCTTGCTCGGAAATAGCGTACTCAGATGTCTACGTATCGTAGCAATAGAGTTCTAATGCTACTTAAATCGCGATATCGCATCTCATTTCTATGTTTCGTGATAAGATGTAATATTCATTGCGAACTGTCATGTGCTCCTCGTATTCACTTCAAAAGAATGTAAATGCGACACTTCCACGCTAGGAAATAGCGTCTGTAGATGTCTACGCGTCGAGGCAATAGAGTTTTAAAGCTTCTTAAAACGCGATATCGCATCTCACTTCTATGTTTCATGATAAGATACAATATTCATTGCGAAGTGTCATGTATACCTCGTATTCACTTCAAAAGAATGTAAATGCGACTATTCCTTGCTAGGAAATAGCGTATGCAGATGTCAACGTATCGTAGCAATAGAGTTCTAGTGCTACTTAAATCGCGATATCGCATCTCATTTCTGTGTTTCGTGATAAGATGTAATATTCATTGCGAAGTGTCATGTACACCTCGTATTCACTTCAAAAGAATGTACATGCGACATTTCCATCCTAGGAAATAACGTCTGCAGATGTCTACGCGTCGAGGCAATAGAGATCTAATGCTTCTTAAAACGCGATATCGCATCTCACTCCTATGTTTCATGATAGGATATAATATTCATTGCGAAGTGTCATGTATACCTCGTATTCACTTCAAAAGAATGTAAATGCGACTCTTCCTTGCAAGGAAATAGCGTTTGCAGATGCCTACATATCGTAGCAATAGAATTCTAATGCTTCTTAGATCGCGATATCGCATCTCATTTCTATGTTTTCGTGATAAGTTATAATATTCATTCCGAAGTGTCATGTATACCTCGAATTCACTTCAAAAGAATGTAAATGCGACATTTACATGCTAGGAAATAGCGTTTGCAGATATCTCCGCATCGTGGAAATAGGGTTCTAATGCTTCTTAAAACGCGATATCGCATCTCACCTCTATGTTACATGATAAGATATAATGTTCATTGCGAAGTGTCTTGTATACCTCGTATTCACTTCAAAAGAATATAAATGCGAAACCTCCTTGCTAGGAAATAACGTTTGCAGATGTCTACGTATCGTAGCAATAGAGTTCTAATGCTACACAAATCGCGATTCCGCATCTCATTTCTATGTTTCGTGATAAGATATAATATTCGTTGCGCAGTGTCATGTATACCTCGTATTCACTGCAAAGGAATGTAAATGCGACTATTGTTTGCTAGGAAATAGCGTTTGCAGATGTCTGCGTATCGTAGCAATAGCGTTCTAATTGTACTTAAATCGCGATATCGCATCGCATTTATATGTTTCGTGATAAGATATAATATTCATTGCGAAGTGTCATGTATACCTCGTATTCACTTCAGAAGAATGTAAGCGCGACACTTCCATGCTATGAAATAGCGTTTGCAGATGTCTCTGCATCGAGGCCATAGAGTTCTAATGCTTCTTTATACGCGATATCGCATCTCTCTCCTATGTTGCATGATAAGATATAATATTCATTATGAAGTGTCATGTATACCTCGTATTCACTTCAAAAGAATGTAAGTGCGACACCTCCATGCTAGGAAATAGCGTTTGCAGATGTCTCCGCATCGAGGCCATAGAGTTCTAATGCTTCTGAAAACGCGATATCGCATCTCTCTTCTATGTTTCATGATAAGATATAATATTCATTACGAAGTGTCATGTGTACGTCGTATTCACTTCAAAAGAATGTTAATGCGATTGTTGCTTGCTAGGAAATAGCGTTTGCAGATGCCTACGTATCGCAGCAATAGAGTTGTCGTGCTTCTCAAAACGCGATATCGCATCTCATTTCTATGCTTCATGATGAGATATAATATTCATTGCAAAGTGTTATGTATACCTCGTATTCACTCCAAACGAATGTAAATGCTACACTTCCTTGCTAGGAAATAGCGTACTCAGATGTCTACGTATCGTAGCAATAGAGTTCTAATGCTACTTAAATCGCGATATGGCATCTCATTTCTATGTTTCGTGATAAGATGTAATATTCATTGCGAACTGTCATGTACTCCTCGTATTCACTTCAAGAGAATGTAAATGCGACACTTCCATGCTGCAGATGTCTACGCGGCGAGGAAATAGAGTTTTAAAGCTTCTTAAAACGCGATATCGCATATCACTTCTATGTTTCATGATAAGATACAATATTCATTGCGAAGAGTCATGTATACGTCGTATTCACTTCAAAAGAATGTAAATGCGACTATTCCTTGCTAGGAAATAACGTCTGCAGATGCCTACGTTTCGTAGCAATAGAATTCTAATGCTTTTTAGATCGCGATATCGCATCTCATGTATGTTTCATGATAAGATATAATATTCATTGCGAAGTGTTATGTATACCTCGTCTACACTTCAAAAGAATGCAAATGCCACACTTCTTGGCTAGGAAATTGCGTTTCTAGATGTCTACGCATCGAAGCAATAGATTTCTAACTCTTTATAAAACGCGATATCGCATATCAATTCTAAGTCACATGATAAGATGTAATTTCAATGCAACGCGTTACGTATATCTCCTCTATACTTCAAATGAATGTAAATGGATCACTTCCTTGCTACGGAATATCGTTTCTATATCTGAGGGTTTAGAAGCAATAGAGTTCTAATGCTTCGTAAAACGCGGCTGCGCATCTTACTGCTATATTTCATGATAAGATGTAATATTCATAGCATCGCGTTATGTTTATCTGCTTCTGCATATGAATTGAGTGTGAACCCTACACTTTCTTGCCCGGGGATAGCGTTTCTAGATGTCTAGGTGCCGAAGCATTTAATTTGTCATGCTTCATGCACCTCAATATTGCATTTCATATAAATAGTTCAAAGTAAGTTAGAATGTTGTAAAGCTCTTTGCATCGCATTATGCTTATCTGCTTTTGTGCTTTATAATGCTCTGGGATGTGAGAAGGTCCTCAACCATCCTTAACCCTCTAAAGAGAAGTCAAAAGTCCAGCGGCCCTGCAGGTGGGCCATGGGAGCGCGGCGCGCGAGGCGCTACGCAATTTAAATGATCAGGAGGATCCCCTCAGGGACACACAAGGGGGCGAGAAGAGGAAATAGCCGAAATCCACTGATCGATGGACTCGAACAGTACAGAAGCCTACAGCCCACTCCACCAAGGAGCCCCGAGGAGGATGCAGGAGACCCGAGGACCACCAGCGAATTCAAGGAACCTGCAGAAGAGAACGTGAGAGCTTATTCGCTAAAGCGTCCCATTTCTTGTGTCGCATATTGTATATTGTATCTTATATCGTGAAGCGAGTTATGATACCCGGTAATTTGCGGCGTGTTGCGTAGTTTCCCGTAGCCCTTCTTAGTTAAACCCACGTCGAGACCATAAATAAACATGCCGTGACTTCAGTATCTCGCGATCTGAGTGTGTGTACTTGGCTAGGCGTAGTCGAGAGGAGGAGCATTTCGAAGTTTCAAGGGTTGTTCCGCCCCAGGGTTCCCGGGGTCGTGTAGTCTATCCCTTTGCTACTTTCTGAGCAGCTGGCGCCCAAGAAAAGTTGTACGTGAGCGGATACCTTGAAACGATAGATCGCTTTAGATTAAAGTACGTTTTACACCTTAATGCATTTAGATAATTAACCCCTTCGAGCTTCCCTGACTAACTATATATAGGTTTCCGTCACAACTAATAGGAACCATCACTTTACATAGATATATAGATCACACATAGTTTTAAACGTAGAACTGAGAATTTGAGAACTTACTTTGAAACGTTAGTAGTGAGAAATTCCATCGGATTTCATAGAAATTCAGAATTTACTTGCTATGAAACATAGGCAGATAAGGGCCATCGCGTTGCTTAGAACTTTAGAACTTGCTTACTTCAACAAAGATTTCTATTGGCTTCGTCCGTTCTTTTAGAAGAGTTTTTGATAAACCACATACTTTTCACGCTTCTGATATCTTTGAAAGTTCGCGAGATGTAATCGTTTAAGTTTTAAAATGATTACTTAGTGTGGATTATTATTTAGTAACTCGCTCATAAACGAGTCTGCATAGGATTTAATCCATAAGTTTTTAAGCCTGGAATTTATGCAGTTATTTGTTATTCACTTATTGCTCAAACGACAAAGATTCTGACCACTTCAAAATGGTTGACTTTCATCAATTTTCTTAAAAATTGAAATACTGCCCAACTGCTTGCATTAAAGACTGTAATTAAAGCTTTCGAAACATTTTACCTCTTATAGATGAATTCTGGAATTGAAATTGAATGTTTGACTTTTCTAGCTCCTGTTTAGACATCTTTCTATTGGAATGTTCAAGTATTTTTCATATTCCTAATTATTAAAAATGTTTTACTTGATTCTTTTATTTAATATTTAGAATTTTCTGAGAAATATTTTTTATCGTAATGAACTATATAATTGCAATTATAATTCTTTATGAAATAATAATAACAGAATGGTATGTATCCATTCTTGTAGTTTTGTCAAGAGTATTTAATCTTACTATCTAAAATGAAACATTGAGATCTGTTTACAATCTAATGGAATTTAATTACCTTTTGATTCAAATTCACAATGATAATCTTCCATAGTTCAACAATTTTGTGAGCTGTCCTCAGGAATCCGCAGCTCAGTACTTATAGAATGAACGACACAAAGAACAGCCTAACCAAACGTATTCGAACCGATTTTTCAATACTAATCTTATCATGTTTTACTTATGCTGCAAACTATTGAAATGCCCTTCGAAAAGTGTTTATTCACAGTGAAGTAAACGGTAAGTATTACGCCTTCCACCACTGTTTACAATACGTATGTTTCATTTACTATCAAAACCGTGAGTATTATTGCCATTCTTTACTTTTTGTAACCTTCAATGCCTTCATGTTACAGATCGTTAAACTTGCTTTAAAATGCTCTATCGTATTACGGAAGAATGGACATACCAATTCATTTTAAAAAATGAAGGTAACCTTCATATGTCCAACATAACTCCACTTACAAAAAAACTATTTTCATCAACGGATGGCCCCTTTGTACTATGCAATATTATATTAGCAAAAACTTCTATGAAACTTATAGTTTCGTGGATATCTGAGGTGCTAATTATTACTGCCCCACCCTGTATACTGTTATGGATGTGTCCAACAAGGCAACGATGAACAGAGTTAAATTTAATATTATGATGTTTATTATTTTACTTATAGTATATTTGTTTTTCTGGAATTTTGCCAAAAAACAATGTTCACGATGACGTCGACAGATGAATATATTTGCCTTAGAATTACAAGAGCCAACAAGTTCGAAAGTAGAATATTACTTTACTTCGCTAACCGAATCATTGCAAACGTTAAGTAAAGTGCGTGCCTTTCAAAACAGTCAGATGCAAATTACGATACAAAGTTTCCAAGAAATGGTACGTGCCACTGTTTTTTAATTTCCGTTTATTTAATCAAAGGAAATTTAATTGAAATATCCGCAAAATTTGAGGACAAAAAGTTATTGTAATTTTACGCAACATATATGATGGTGATAAAGGATAAGTATACGGAACTGAAAATGGAAAGTAGCGAGCAGAAAAAGAAACTGATGGAGCTACAAAGTAGATTGATACATCCGTCAAATGATGATTCTAGGTTAATAAAATCTGTTAATTAAAGAACTATTGCAAAAATCAAGTATAATCAATATTACTTCTGCTCAAAGGCTATAATAGAATTGGACCGAAATGGGTACAAAACAGGCAATTATATCTATACGTTCTATTCTATGCAAAGGCAAATATTTCAAAGAGAAAAGATGTGTTACTTACAAATTACTTATATTCCTAGATATCTCACTAATTTAGGCTTCTTGTCTTACAGAACTTATCATTCATGTGACATGTAAAGGGGTCGAAGAAGAGTAAAAGATTTTTATATTTCATAGCCTCACTTGATACGTCGATTGGCTCACGTAAAATATCGGACATTAATTGCATCTACATCTTCAGACCTTAAATATATAATTGCAACAACATATTTAATAGCGTTTTAATAACATTTTTCTAATTGTTTATATCTATGTCTAATAAATATATATTAATCGAATAAGTTGCTTTACCAAAGAATAAAAGTATCTGAGGCTTACAAATCGGAGCATTACATAACAAACGTGCATCACATATATAATATTACATGTAATAAAAGATGAAGACCAAAAAGATCGTACATTAGTTGAATCCACAATGCGGTCATAGAGATACAGAAACGGCAAAAATTCCAAACAATAATTTAAAAAATTCAAAAAGGGGGGAGTGAAAATCCATCTCCTTGACGATGATAAGGAACAAGTCTGCCTCATGCACTACAATATCCCAAACAGCCAGCGATTGGCACGCCAATGACAACGGATGGAACAAATTCCGTGACAGAACTGTGCTAACAAAGTGCTCCTACTCAGCTTTCGAAATGGCATACTGTTAGTACTGGGGCGGCATTCGTATCACGGCCCTATTAAAGCACCGAGATATAGCACACGGGCTACACGGCCGTGACAATGACACTATCAGCTCACCATAGCTACACGCGTGGTTGTGGCGTAGGCTGACATTTACTAATGGGGAAGCTGTTTCCATAAAAATTATAAGCAAATATGAAAAATGACTAAACTGTGCAATTTATTTATTTTGATTCCAATATAGATACACCGGCACAAAACAAAGATATAAGAACTCGATTTTATTATTTACTATAAACTAGCTCGATAGGGCGATTTTTTCCATAAAGTCGATAATTACTTTGTCATAAAAATATATACACTTATTTTATATATATTTTCTTCAATTTATTGTTACACATTCATGCAATTGAGGGCTACATTAAATACGAAGACAGAATGTTATTTCAAAAATTACACAAGGCGAAGTTAGGGACGCAACAGCATGAATTTTTATTATATAAGTAATATTTTTTTTATAAATAATATTTTTAGTCTATGATGGATTGAAAGAAATATATACGACTCGCTCAATAACTATAAGTATAGGAAAACGACCATCAAAATGTCTATCAATACTCATACGCTGAACATCTACTGACATCTAACGGTTCTAATTTGTATGAAAGCACAGGTTCCCCATTGCCAAATGTGATCCTGCATCATTGCTGAGGAGATTCATGAATGGAGCGATGATACGCGTGTCACCATGGTGCTGGTTCTGCGCGATTCGCTTGTCTAGAACGTGCTGGTAACACGTTCTGGCATTTTAGTTAACGAATCCGGTCACAGATGACTACGAATCAGTTGACACTCCTCGGAAGTGGCAATATAGTGCCGGCATGGTGTCGCTACCATCTTGCCGTTTGCTATCTGGGATGCTTTTTAGTGCATTATTCGGAATTGAATTTGAACACATAGCTACTTGATCGCAAATTTGTATGTACTGTGACGTGGTGAAGTCACAAGGCTCGCTCAGCCCCACCCCCCCCTGCTACGGTTAGACTAGCTCGCAGACCACCACCCATGCGAGAAGCGCGACACGCACCATCGCGATAGCTGTATTTGCGAGGAGCGTGAAATACACGATGGTAGAACCTCCCCTCCCCCGGCGTTTCACTCTCTCCGTTCTACGGATTAGACTGGCGGGCTGATGGAATTCGGCGGATAATAAGACCGCAGGTTCGCGGAAGGGCTGTGCGCCGAGGTAGCGTGACGGGCTCGACGGTGGAGGAGTCGGGAAGTGAGCAAGAAGAGACCCTGAAGCCCGAAGGAAAGGATCCAGAGCTCTGCAACGATAAGACCGCTGCCATAGTCCATGGAGACAAACAGGATGGTTCTCGGGTGTGAGAAGGACCACTACCCCTCCAAATTAGAACTCTATTGCTTCAATGCCTAGACATCTGGAAACGCTATACCCTAGCAAGGAAGTGTTGCATTTACATCCTTTTGACGTGTAGACGAGAATACATGACACTTCGCAATGAATATTATATCTTATTACGAAACATAGAAGTGAGTTGCGATATCGCGTTTTAAGAAGCATTAGAACTCTATTACCTCGACGCGTAGACATCTGCAAACGCTATTTCCTAGCATGGAAGTGTCGCATTTACATTCTTTTGAAGTGAATTCGAGGTGTACATGACACTTCGCAATGAATATTATATCTTATCACGAAACATATAAATGAGATGTGACATCGCCATATAAGTAGCATTACAACGCTATTGCTACGATACGTAGGCATCTGCAAACGCTATTTCCTAGCAAGGAAGATTCGCATTTACATTCTTTTGAACTGAATGCGAGGTATACATGACACTTCGGAATGAATACTCTAACTTATCACGAATCATAGATATGAGATGCGATATCGCGATCTAAGAAGCATTAGAACTCTATTGCTACGATACGTTGGCATCTGCAAACGCTATTTCCTAACAAGGAATAGACGGATTTTTATTCTTTTGAAGTGAATACGAGGTATGCATGACACTTTGCAATTAATATTATGTCTTATCACGAAACATATAAATGAGATGCGATATCGCGATCTAAGAAGCATTATAGCTCTATTGCTACGATACGTAGGCATCTGCAAACGCTATTTCCTAGCAAGGAATAGTCGCATTTACATACTTTTGAAGTGAGTACGAGGTATACATGACATTTCGCAATGAATATTATATCTTATCACGAAACATGGAAATGAAATGCTATATCGCGATTTAAGTAGCATTAGAACTCTATTGCTACGATACGTAGAAATCTGCAAACGCTATTTCCTAGCAAGCAATAGTCGCATTTACATTCTTTTGAAGCGAATACGATTTATACATGACACTTTGCAATGAATATTATATCTTATCACGAAATATAGAAATGAGATGCGATATCCCGATTTAAGTAGCATTAGAACTCTATTGCTACGATACGTAGACATCTGAATACGCTATTTCCCAGCAAGGAAGTGACGCATTTACATTCGTTTGGAGTGAATACGAGGTACACATGACACTTCGCAATGAATATTATATCTTATCATGAAGCATAGAAATGAGGTGCGATATCGAGTTTTAAGAATAATTAGAACTCTATGGGCTCGATGCGGAGACATCTGCAAACGATATTTCCTAGCATGGAAGTGTCGCACTTACATTCTCTTGAAGTGAATACGAGGTATACATGACACCTCGCAATGAATATTATATCTTATCACGAAATATAGAAATGAGATGCGATATCGCGATTTAAGTAGCATTAGAACTCTATTGCTACGATACGTAGACATCTGAATACGCTATTTCCCAGCAAGGAAGTGTCGCATTTACATTCGTTTGGAGTGAATACGAGGTATACATGACACTTCGCAATGAGAATTATATCTTATCATGAAACATAGGAGTGAGGTGCGATATCGAGTTCTAAGAATAATTAGAACTCTATGGCCTCGATGCGGAGACATCTGCAAACGATATTTTCTAGCATGGAAGTGTCGCACTTACATTCCCTTGAAGTGAATACGAGGTATACATGACACTTCGCAATGAATATTGTATTTTATCATGAAACATAGAAGTGAGTTGCGATATCGCGTTTTAAGAAGCATTAGAACTCTATTGCCTCGACGCGTAGACATCTGCAAACGATATTCCCAAGGATGGAAACGTCGCACTTACATTCTTTTGAAGTGAATACGAGGTATACATGACACTTCGCAATGAATATTATATCTTATCACGAAACATGGAAATGAGATGCGATATCGCGATTTAAGTAGCATTAGAACTCTATTGCTACGATACGTAGACATCTGCAATCGCTATTTCCTAGCAAGCAATAGTCGCATTTACATTCTTTTGAAGTGAATACTAGGTATACATGACACTTCGCAATGAATATTATACCTTATTATGAAACATAGATGTGAGATGCGACATCGCGTTTTAAGAAGCATTAGAACTCTATTGCCTCGACGTGTAGGCATCTGCAGACGCTATTTCCTAGCATGGAAGTGTCGCATTTACATTCTTTTGAAGTTAATACGAGGTGTACATGACACTTCGCAATGAATATTATAACTTATCACGAAACATGGAAATGAGATGCGATATCGCGATCTAAGAAGCATTAGAAATTTATTGCTACGATACGTAGGCATCTGCAAACGCTATTTCCTAGCAAGGAATAGTCGCATTTAGATTCTTTTGAAGTGAATACGAGGTATACATGACACTTCGCAATGAATATTATATCTTATCATGAAACATAGAAATGAGATGCGGTATCGCGGATTAAGTAGCATTAGAACTCTAATGCTACGATACGTAGACATCGGAATACGCTATTTCCAGGCAAGGAAGATTCGCATTTACATTCTTTTGAAGTGCATATGAGGTATGCATGACACATCGCAATGAACATTATATCTTATCATGTGTCATAGAAGTGAGATGCGATATCGCGTCCTAAGAAGCATTAGATCCCTATTGCCTCGATGCGCAGATATCTGCAAACGCTATTTCCTAGCAAGGAAGTGTGGCATTTACATTTGTTTGGAGTGAATACGAGGTACACATGACACTTCGCAATGAATATTATATCTTATCATGAAGCATAGAAATGAGGTGCGATATCGAGTTTTAAGAATAATTAGAACTCTATGGCCTCGATGCGGAGACATCTGCAAACGATATTTCCTAGCATGGAAGTGTCGCACTTACATTCTCTTGAAGTGAATACGAGGTATACATGACACCTCGCAATGAATATTATATCTTATCACGAAATATAGAAATGAGATGCGATATCGCGATTTAAGTAGCATTAGAACTCTATTGCCTCGACGCGTAGACATCTGCAAACGATATTCCCAAGGATGGAAACGTCGCACTTACATTCTTTTGTAGTGAATACGAGGTATACATGACACTTCGCAATGAATATTATATCTTATCATGAAGCATAGAAATGAGGTGCGATATCGAGTTTTAAGAATAATTAGAACTCTATGGCCTCGATGCGGAGACATCTGCAAACGCTATTTCCTAGCAAGGAAGTTTTCGCATTTAAATTCTTTTGAAGTGAATACGAGGTATACATGACACTTCGCAATGAAGATTATATCTTATCATCAAACATAGAAATGAGATGCGATATCGCGTCTTAAGAAGCGTTAGAACTCTATTGCTTCGATACGTAGACATTTGCAAACGCTATTACCTAGCAAGGAAGTGTCGCATTTACATTCTTTAGATGTGAATACGAGGAGTACATGACACTTCGCAATGAATATTATATCTTGTCATGAAACATAGAAATGAGATGCGATATCCCGTTTTAAGAAGTAATGAACTCTATTGCATCGGTACGGAGACATCTGCAAACGCTATTTCCTAGCAAGGAAGTGTCGCATTTACATTCTTCTGAAGTGAATACGAGGTAGGCATAACAATTCGCAACGAATATTATATCTTATCACGAAATATAGAAATGAGATGCGATATCGCGATTTAAGTAGCATTAGAATTCTATTGCTACGATACGTAGACATCTGCAAACTATATTTCCTAGCAAGCAATAGTCACATTTACATACTTTTGAAGTGAATACGAGGTATACATGACACTTCGCAATGAGTATTATATCTTATCACGAAACATACAAATGAGATGCGATATCGCGATTCAAGTAGCATTAGAACTCTATTGCTACGATACGTAGACATCTAGAAACGCTATTTCCTAGCAAGCAGTAGTCGCATTTACATTCTTTTGATGTGAATACGAGGTATACATGACACTTCGCAATGGATATTATATCTTATCATGAAACACAGAAGAGGGGTGCGATATCGCGTTTTAAGAAGCATTAGAACTCTATGGCCTCGATGCGGAGACATCTGCAAACGCTATTTCCTAGCATGGAAGTGTCGCACTTACATTCTTTTGAAGTGAATACGATGTATACATGACACTTCGCAATGAATATTATATCTTATCACGAAACATACAAATGAGATGCGATATCGCGATTTAAGTAGCATTAGAACTCTATTGCTACGATACGTAGACATCTAGAAACGCTATTTCCTAGCAAGCAGTAGTCGCATTTACATTCTTTTGATGTGAATACGAGGTATACATGACACTTCGCAATGAATATTATATCTTATCACGAAACGTATAAATGAGGTGTCATATCGCGATTAAAGTAGCATTAGAACGCTATTGCTACGATACGTAGACATCTGCAAACGCTATATCCTAGCAAGCAATAGTCGCATTTAATTACTTTTGAAGTGAATACAAGGTATACATGACCATTCGCAATGAATATTCTTTCTTATCACGAAACATAGAAATGAGATTCGATATCGCGATTTAAGTAGCATTAGAACTCTATTGCTACGATACGTAGACATCTGAATACGCTATTTCCTAGCAAGGAATAGTCGCATTTACATTCTTTTGAAATGAATACGAGGTATACATGACACTTCGCAATGAATATTATATCTTATCACCAAACAATGAAGTGAGATGCGATATCGAGTTTTAAGAAGCATTAGAACTCTATCGCCTCGATGCGTAGACATCTGCAGACGCTATTTCCTAGCTAGGAAGTGTCGCATTTACATTCGTTTGGAGTGAATAGGTGGTATGCATGACACTTCGCAATGAATATTACATCTTATCACGAAACATAGAAATGAAATGCGACATCTCGTTATAAGAAGCATTAGGACTCTATTGCCTCAATGCGGAGATATCAGCAAGGGCTACTTCCTAGCATGGAAATGTCGCATTTAGATTCTTTTGAAGTGAATTCGAGGTATACATGACACTTCGGAATGAATATTATAACTTATCACGAAACATAGAAATGAGATGCGATATCGCGATCTAAGCAGCATTAGAACTCTATTGCCACAATACGTAGGCATCTGCAAACGCTATTTCCTATCAACGAATAGTCGCATTTACATTCTTTTGAAGTGAATACGAGGTATACATGACACTTCGCAATGAATATTATATCTTATCATGAATCATAGAAGTGAGATGCGATATAGCGTTTTAACAAGCACAAGAACCTAATTGCCTCGACGCGTAGACATCTGCAGACGCTATTTCCTAGCAAGGAAGTGTCGCATTTTCATTCGCTTGGAGAGAATACGAGGTATACATGACACTTCGCAATGAATATTATATCTTATCACGAAACATATAAATGAGATGCGATATCGCGATTTAAGTAGCATTAGAACTATATTGCACGATACGTAGACATCTGCAAACGTTATTTCCTAGCAAGCAATAGTCGCATTTACATTCTTATGAGTGAATACGAGGTATACATGACACTTCGCAATGAATATTATAAGTTATCATGAATCATAGAAGTGAGATGCGATATCGCGTTTTTGAAGCATTAGAACCTTATTGCCTCGACGCGTAGACATCTGCAGACGCTATTTCCTACAGTGGAAGTGTCGCATTTATATTCTTTTGTAGTGAATGCGAGGTGTACATGACACTTCGCAATGAATATTTTTAACTTATCACGAAACATAGAAATGAGATGCGATATCGAGTTTGAAGAAGCATTAGAACTCTATTGCTACGATACGTAGACATCTGAATACGCCATTTCCTAGCAAGGAAGTGTCGCATTTACATTCGTTTGGAGAGAATACGAGATATACATGACACTTCGCAATGAATATTATATCTTATCATGAAACATAGAAGAGAGATGCGATATCGCAATTTATGAAGCATTAGAAATCTATGGCCTCGATCCGGAGACATCTGCAAACGCTATTTCCTAGCAAGGAAGTGTCGCTCTTACATTCTTTTGAAGTGAATACGCGGTATACATGACACTTCGCAATGAATATTATATCTTATCACGAAACATATAAATGAGATGCGAAATCGCGATCTAAGAAGCATTAGAACTCTATTGCTACGATACGTAGGCATCTGCAAACGCTATTTCCTTGCAAGCAATAGTCGCATTTACATTCTTTTGAAGTGAACACGAGGTATACACGACACTTCGCAATGAATATTATATCTTATCATGAAACATAGAAGAGAGATGTAATATCTCGTTTTAAGAAGCATTAGAACGCTATTGCTTCAATACGTAGACATCTGAAAACACTATTTTCTAGCAAGGAAGTGTCGCATTTACATTCATTTGAAGTGTATGCGAGGTATACATGCCACTCTACAATGAATATCATATCTTATCATGAAGCATAGGAATGAGACGCGATATCTCGTTTTAAGAAGCATTAGAACTCTATTGCTTCGATACGTAAACATCTGCAAAAGCTATTTCCTAGCAAGGAATTGTCGCATTTACATTCATTTGAAGTGAATACGAGGGATACATAACACTCCACAATGAATAGTATATCTTATCATGAAACGTAGAAATGAGATGCGATATCGCGACGGAAGAAGCATTAGAACTCTATTGCTTCGATATGTAGATATCTGCAAACGCTACTACCTAGCAAGGAAGTGTCGTATTTACATTCCATTGAAGTGAATACGAGGTATACGTAACACTGCACAATGAATATTATATCTTATCATGAAACATAGAAATGAGATGCGATATCGCGCTATAAGAAGCATTAGAAGATCCATTGCTTCGATACGTAAACATCTGCAAGCGCAATTATCTGGCAAGGAAGTGTCGCATTTACATTCATTGGAAGTGTAGACGAGGAGTACATAGCACTTCGCAACGAATATTATATCTTATCATGAAACATAGAAAAGAGATGCAATATCTCGTTTTAAGAAGCATTAGAACGCTACTGCTTCGATACGTAGACATCTGCAAACGCCACTTCCTAGCAAGGAAGTGTCGCATTTGCATTCTTTTGAAGTGAATACGATGTATATATATCACTTCGCAATGAGTATTATATCTTATCATGAAACATAGAAAAGAGATGCAATATCCCATTCTAAGAAGTATTATAACTCTATTGCTTCGACACGTAGACATCTGCAAGCGCTATATCCTAGCAAGGAAGTGTCGCATTTACATTCATTTGAAGTGCATGCGAGGTATACATGACACTTCGCAATGAATATTATATCTCATCATGAAACGTAGAATCGGGATTCGATATCGCGTTTTGAGAAGCATTAGAACTCTATTGCTACGATACGCAGTCATCTGCAGACGATATTTCCTAGCAAGGAAGTGTCGCATTTACATTCTTTTGAAGTGAATACGAGGTATACATAACATTGCACAAAGAATACTATATCTTATCATGAAACATAGAAATGAGATGCGATATCGCGATTTACGATGCATTAGAACTCTATTGCTTCGATACGTAGACATCTGCAAACGCCATTTCCTAGCAAAGAAGTGTCGCATTTACATTCATCTGAAGTGAATACGAGGAATAAGTAACGCTTCGCAATGTATATTATATCTAATCAGGTGTCATAGAAATGAGATGCGATATCTCGTTTTAAGAAGTATTGGAACTCTATTGCTTCGATACGTAGACATCTGCAGACGCCATTTCCTAGCAAAGAAGTGTCGCATTTACATTCACTTGACGTGAATACGAGGTATACATGACACTTCGCAATGAATATTATATCTTATCATGAAACATAGAAATGAGATGCGATATCGCGTTTTATGAATCGTTAGAATCCTATTCCTACGATACTTAGACATCTGCAAACGCTATTTCCTAGCAAGGTAGTGTCGCATTTACATTCATTTGAATTGAATACGAGGTATACATAACACTGCGCAATGAGTATTATATCTTATCATGAAACATAGGAATGAGAAGCGGTATCTTGATTTATGAAGCATTAGAACTCCATTGCTAGGATACGTAGACATCTGGAAGCCCTACTTCCCAGCAGGGTAGTGTCGCATTTGCATTCTTTTGAAGTGAATACATGAACCTTCGCAGTGAATATTATATCTAATCATGAGACATAGAAATGATATGCGTTATCCCGTTTTAAGAAGGTTTAGAACTCCATTGCTTCGATAAAAAGACATCTGCAAACGCTATTTTCTAGCATGGAAGTGTCGCATTTACAATCACTTGATGTGTAGACGAGCAGTACGTAGCACTTCGCAATGAATATTATATCTAATCATGAGACACAGTAATGAGATGCGATATCGTGTTTTAAGAAGCACTAGAACTCTATTGCTTCGATAAGTAGACATCTGCAAACGCAATTTCCTAGCAAGGAGGTGTCGCAATTACATTCATTGCAATTGTAGACGAGGGTACATAGCACTTCGCAACGAATATTATATCTTATCATGAAACATAGAAATGAGATGCGATTTCGCGTTTTGAGAAGCATTAGAACTGTATTGCTTCGATACATAAACATCTGCAAACACTACTGCCTAGCAAGGAAGTGTCGCATTTACATTCATTTGAAGTGAATACGAGGTATACATAACATTCCACAATGAATATTATATCTAATCATGAAGCGTAGAAATGAGATGCGATATCGCGATGTAAGAAGCATTACAAATCTATTGCTTCGATACGTAGATATCTGCAAACGCTACTTCCTAACAAGGAAGTGTCGTATTTACAATCCATTGAAGTGAATACGAGGTATACGTAACACTGCACAATGAATATTATATCTTATCATGAAACATAGAAATGAGATGCGATATCGCGATATAAGAAGCATTAGAACTCTATTGCTCCGATACGTAGACATATGCAAATGCTATTTCCTATAGAAAGGGAGTGTCGCATTTACATTAATATAAAGTGTATGCGAGATTTAAGTGACACTTCGCAATGAATATCATATCTTATCATGAAACATAGAAATGAGATGCGATATCGGGATTTAAGAGGCATTAGAACTCTATTGCTTGGATACGGAGACATCTGCAAACGCTATTTCCTAGCAAGGAAGAGTCGCATTTACATTCTCTTTAAGAGATAACGAGGTATACATGATACTTCGCAATGAATATAATATCTTATTTTGAAACATAGAAGTGAGGTCCGATATCGCGTTTTGAGAAGCATTAGAACTCTATTGCCTCGATGCGTAGACATCTGCAGACGCTATTTCCTAGCAAGGAAGTGTCGCATTTACATTCGTTTGGAGTGAATAGGAGGTATACAGGACGCTTCGCAATGAATATTATATCTTATCACGAAACATAGAAATGAAATGCCACATCTCGTTTTAAGAAGCATTAGGACTCCATTGCCACGATACGTTGACATCTGCGAACGCTATTTCCTACGATGGTAACGTCGCATTTACATTCTTTTGAATTGAATACGAGGTATACATGACACTTCGGAATGAATATTATAACTTATCACGAAAAATGGAAATGAGATGCGATATCGCGATCTAAGAAGCATTAGAACTCTATTGCTACGATACGTACACATCTGAATACGCTATTTCCTAGAAAGGAAGTGTCGCATTTTGTGATGTCAGGCGTACTGCCTGCCACCCATCAACCTCCTCGCACTCCATGGCATCAACCCCTGGACGCATGCAACCAGCCAAACTCGCCTGCAGAACCAGCAACTGGAAGTGTTCGCGCGCGCATACCTGCACGCGCTCACTCACACCGAGTTCCGCTGCCTCACTCTCACCGCCGAGTATACCTGTCTCGCTCATACCGGGCACCAGTGTCTCACTCGCACCACCGAGTATACCTGTCTCGCCCGCACCAAGGACGGGCAGCCCTATCTCCCTCGCACCGATGATTCCGTCCTGCAGGAAGACGTAGCCGCAGCCCATCACCTGTATGGGGTCTTTTCCAATTCCGGGAACAGAATCTGCTAGAACCTATATATTACTTCTAAGCTAGGACATACATACCATATCATGACGCATATATAAGAATTCGTAGATCTAAGTTACACTAAGTAAGATGCGTCCGGCCGGCGGCATGCGCCGCTAGCCCCACCACGAGCCGCGGGTCCCCACTCGCTAGACCGCGCGCTCTCCGCCTCGAGACGCGAGTCCCCCACTCGCGGGACCGCGATCTCCCTACCACGAGCGTCCGCGACCGTAGCGCCCCGCGAACCGAGGAGGTCTGAGACGCGTCTCCAGAGCACACACTCTGACTCGAGATCTCCTACCGAGGAGTCGAAACCTCTAGTTCTAGATCGTTAGCCACCTCAATGTGGGGTTCAGGCATCGTATTTCTATTTCCATTTTAACTTAGTCTTAGACTTAGAATAATTCCAGTTCTTGTATACTTTAAACCTAGAATATATTTTATTTTTTCTATTACTATACCCAAGTACGAGTTCTTTTAGCAAGTCTACTATTTCCACTTCCATTCATTTTATCAAGTGTTTATAATACTAGTTCTACTTTTAACATTACATTTAACTACGAATTCTTCCACGGGTTCTTCCATACAACTGGGGTTGATCTTCATCAAATTAAAGGACTATAGAAATCGGCTTTGTGACGTTGAGACCGCCGCTTATCCTTCAGATCTTAGTCGAAGGTACAGAAAAACCTGGTGAATGAATCGTGCTTCCGGTTTGCGAAGAACGCGACGTGCGAGTAGAAAGAACTTCATACGATCACTTGTGCGTGAATATTTGGAGGGCGTTCCGAGAGTTCTCGTATACCAGCGACCTGCCTTCGCACCAGCCCAGAAGCCGCTTTCCGAAGCGACCGTCGAACCTTCCGATCCAGACACCACGAGGCATCACGCCGATTCTGCCACATTCAGCATCATCGCTGAATTCCGACCGCCGTTCTCCTCTTCGCTGGCGACTGATCGAGATTTCCGTAGCAGCCAACAGAACGAAATCCGCTACGATCCCAGCGAAAGATCCTCCACGCCGTTTCTACGTACAAATCGAGAGAGAAGTCATCGAAAGGTAGGGTCATTCCCTTAATATCGCGAGTGTTTTCGCTAGTGTCGCGTCAGCCGAAATTGTCGGACCCGGTCTTAACGCGTTCCCGCGGACCGAATTACCGAAAAATAGGCTCGTGTCGTAAAGCCTCCGGAGCAACGGAAAATAGTTTCACCGGACGTGATACCTCGTATTTACCTCAAAAGTATGTAAATGCGACACTTCCTTGCTAGGAAATAAGGTTTGCAGATATCTACGTATCGAAGAAATAGAGCTCTAATGCTTCTTGAAACGCCATATCGCATCTCAATTCTATGTTTCATGATAAGATATAATATTCATTGCGAAGTGTCTTGTATACCTCGTATTCACTTCAAAAGAATGTAAATGCGACACTTCCTAACTATTTAATAGCTTTTGCAGATGTCTACGTATCGTAGCAATGGAGTTCTAATGCTTTTTAAATCGCGATATCGCATCTCGTTTCAATGTTTCATGATAAGATATAATATCCATTGCGAAGTGTCATGTATACCACGTATTCACTTCAAAAGAATGTAAATGCGACACTTCCTTGCTAGGGAATAGCGTTTGCAGATGTCTACGTATCGTAGCAATAGAGTTGTAATGCTTCCTAAAGCGAGATGTCGCATCTCACTTCAATGTTTCATGATAAGATATAATATTCTTTACGAAGTGTCATGTATACCTCGTATTCACTTCAAAAGAATGTAATTGCGACACTTCCCTGCTAGGAAGTAGAGTTTGCAGATGTCTACGTATCGAAGCAATAGGGTTCTAATTCTTCTCAAAACGCGATGCCGCATCTCGTTTCTATGTTTCGTGATAAGATATAATATTCATTGTGGAGTGTTATGTATACCTCGTATTCACATCAAAAGAATGTAAAGGCAGCACTTCCTGGCTAGGAAATATTGTTTGCAGATGTCTACGTATCACAGCAATAGAGTACTAATGCTTCTTAAAACGAGATGTCGTATTTCATTCCTATGTTTCGTAATATGATGTAATATTCATTGTGTAATGTTACGCATACCTCGTATTCCCTTCAATGGAACGTAAGTGCGACATTTCCTTGCTAGGAAATATTGTTTGCAGATGTCTACGTATCACAGCAATAGAGTTCTAATGCTACTTAATACGAGATGTAGCATTTCATTTCTATGTTTCCTGATAAGATATAATATTCATTGTTGAATGTTATGTATACCTCGTATTCACTTCAAAAGAATGTAAATGCGGCACTTCCTTGCTAGGAAATAACATTTGCAGGTGTCTACGCATCGTAGCAATAGAGTTCTAGTGCTTCTTAAATCGCGATATCGAATCTCACATCTATGTTTCGAGATAAGATATAATATTCATTGCGAAGTGTCATGTATAACTCGTATTAACTTCAAAAGAATGAAAATGCGACTATTCCTTGCTAGGAAATAGCGTTTGCAGATGCCTACGGATCGTAGCAATAGTGTTGTAGTGCTTCTCAGAACGCGATATCGCATCTCATTTCTATGCTTCATGATAAGATATAAT
Organism: Xylocopa sonorina; assembly: GCF_050948175.1. NCBI lineage: Eukaryota > Metazoa > Arthropoda > Insecta > Hymenoptera > Apidae > Xylocopa > Xylocopa sonorina. The sequence continues at coordinate 45,225 of NW_027490272.1, read as the reverse complement.
ATTCATTGCGAAGTGTCTTGTATTCCTCGTATTCACTCCAAACGAATGTATATGCGACACTTCCTTGCTAGGAAATAGCGTATTCAGATGTCTAAGTATCGTAGCAATAGTGTTCTAATGCTACTTAAATCGCGATATCGCATCTAATTTCTATATTTCGCGATAAGATAAAATATTCATTGCGAAGTGGCATGTATACTTCGCATTCACTTCAAAAGAATGTAAATGCGACTATTGCTTGCTAGGAAATAATGTTTGCAGATGTCTCCGCATCGAGGCCATAGAGTTCTAATGCTTCTTAAAACGCGATATCGCACCTCACTTCTATGTTTCATGATAAGATATAATATTCATTGCGAAGTGTCATGTATACCTCGCATTCGCTTCAAAAGAATGTAAATGCGACTATTGCTTGCTAGGAAATAGCGTTTGCAGATGTCTACGTATCGTAGCAATAGCGTTCTAATGCTACTTACATCGCGATATGACACCTCATTTATATGTTTCGTGATAAGAAATAATATTCATTGCGAAGTGTCATATATACCTCGTATTCACTACAAAAGAATGTAAGTAAGACACTTCCATGCTAGGAAATAGCGTTTGCAGATGTCTCCGCATCGAGGCCGTAGAGTTCTAATGCTTCTTAGAACGCGATATCGCATCTCTCTTCTACGTTTCATGATAAGATATAATATTCATTGCGAAGTGCCATGTATACCTCGAATTCACTTCAAAAGAATGTAAATGCGACACTTCCATCCTAGGAAATAGCGTTTGCAGATGTCTACGTATCGCAGCAATAGAGTTCTAATGTTTCTCAAAACGCGATATCGCATCTCATTTCTATGATTCATGATAAGATATAATATTGATTGCGAAGCGTCATGTGTACCTCGTATTCACTCCAAACGAATGTAAATGCGACATTTCCTTGCAAGGAAATAGCGTCTGCAGATGTCTCCGTATCGAACCAATAGTGTTCTAATGCTTCCTCAAACGAGATGTCGCATCTCATATCCCTGCTTCATGATAAGATACAATATTCATTGCGAAGTGTCATGTATAACTCGTATTAACTTCAAAAGAATGTAAATGCGACTATTCCTTGCTAGGAAATAGCGTTTGCAGATGCCTACGGATCGTAGCAATAGTGTTTTAGTGCTTCTCAGAACGCGATATCGCATCTCATTTCTATGCATCATGATAAGATATAATATTCATTGCGAAGTGTCTTGTATTCCTCGTATTCACTCCAAACGAATGTATATGCGACACTTCCTTGCTAGGAAATAGCGTATTCAGATGTCTACGAATCGTAGCAATAGATTTCTAATGCTACTTAAATCGCGATATCGCATCTCATTTCTATGCTTCATGATAAGATATAATATTCATTGCGAAGTGTCACGTATACCTCGTATTCACTCCAACGGAATGTAAATGCGACACTTCCTTGCTGGGAAATAGCGTATTCAGATGTCTAAGTATCGTAGCAACAGTGTTCTAATGCTTCTTAAATCGCGATATCGCATCTCATTTCTATATTTCGTGATAAGATATAATATTCATTGCGCAGTGTCATGTATACTTCGCATTCACTTCAAAAGAATGTAAATGCGACTATTGCTTGCTAGGAAATAGCGTTTGCAGATGTCTACGAATCGTAGCAATAGAGTTCTAATGCTACTTAAATCTCGATATCGCATCTCATTTAAATGTTTCGTGATAAGATGTAATATTCATTGCGAAGTGTCATGTATACCTCGTACTCACTTCAAAAGAATGTGAATGCGACAACTCCTTGCTAGGAAATAACGTCTGCAGATGCCTACGTTTCGTAGCAATAGAATTCTAATGCTTTTTAGATCGCGATATCGCATCTCATTTCAATGTTTCGCGATAAGTTATAATATTCATTCAGAAGTGTCATGTATACCTCGAATTCACTTCAAAAGAATGTAAATGCGACACGTCCATGCTAGGAAATAGCGTTAGCAGATATCTCCGCATCGAGGCAATAGGGTCCTAATGCTTCCTAAAACGCGATATCGCATCTCATTTCTATGTTTCGTGATAAGATGTAATATTCATTGCGAAGTGTCATGTACACCTCGTATTCACTTCAAAAGAATGTAAGTGCGACACTTCCATGCTAGGAAATAGCGTTTGCAGATGTCTCCGCATCGAGGCCGTAGAGTTCTAATGCTTCTTGAAACGCGATATCGCACCTCACTGTTATGTTTCGTGACAAGATATAATATTCATTGCGAAGTGTCATGTACACCTCGTATTCACTTCAAAAGAATGTAAATGCGACACTTCCATGCTAGGAAATAGCGTTTGCAGATGTCTCCGCATCGAGGCCATAGAGTTCTAATGCTTCTTAAAACGCGATATCGCACCGCACTTCTATGTTTCATGATAAGATATAATATTCATTGGGAAGTGTCATGTATACCTCGTATTCACTTCAAAAGAATGTAAATGCAACTACTCCTTGCTAGGAAATAGCGTTTGCAGATGCATACGTATCGTAGCAATAGAGTTGTAGTGCTTCTCAAAACGCGATATCGCATCTCATTTCTATGCTTCATGATAAGATATAATATTCATTGCGAAGTGTCACGTATACCTCGTATTCACTCCAAACGAATGTAAATGCGACACTTCCTTGCTGGGAAATAGCGTATTCAGATGTCTAAGTATCGTAGCAATAGTGTTCTAATGCTACTTAAATCGCGATATCGCATCTCATTTCTATATTTCGTGATAAGATATAATATTCATTGCGAAGTGTCATGTATACTTCGCATTCACTTCAAAAGAATGTAAATGCGAATATTGCTTGCTAGGAAATAGCGATTGCAGATGTCTACGTATCGTAGCAATAGAGTTCTAATGCTACTTAAATCGCGATATCGCATCTCATTTAAATGTTTCGCGATAAGATGTAATATTCATTGCGAAGTGTCATGTATACCTCGTACTCACTTCGAAAGAATGTAAATGCGACTATTCCTTGCAAGGAAACGGCGTTTGCAGATGCCTACACATCGTAGCAATAGAATTCTAATGCTTCATAGATCGCGATATCGCATCTCATTTCTATGTTTCGCGATAAGTTATAATATTCATTCAGAAGTGTCATTAATACCGCGAATTCACTTCAAACGAATGTAAATGCGACACGTCCATGCTGGGAAATAGCGATTGCAGATATCTCCGCATCGAGGCAATAGGTTTCTAATGCTTCTTATAACGCGATATCGCATCTCATTTCTATGTTTCGTGATAAGATGTAATATTCATTGCGAAGTGTCATGTACACCTCGTATTCACTTCAAAAGAATGTAAGTGCGACACTTCCATGCTAGGAAATAGCGTTTGCAGATGTCTCCGCATCGAGGCCATAGAGTTCTAATGCTTCTTAAAACGCGATATCGCACCTCACTTCTATGTTTTATGATAAGATATAATATTCATTGCGAAGTGTCATGTATATCTCGTATTCACTTCAAAAGAATGTAAATGCGACTATTGCTTGCTAGGAAATAGCGTTTGCAGATGTCTACGTATCGTAGCAATAGAGTTCTAATGCTACTTACATCGCGATATGACACCTCATTTATATGTTTCGTGATAAGAAATAATATTCATTGCGAAGTGTCATATATACCTCGTATTCACTACAAAAGAATGTAAGTAAGACACTTCCATGCTAGGAAATAGCGTTTGCAGATGTCTCCGCATCGAGGCCGTAGAGTTCTAATGCTTCTTAGAACGCGATATAGCATCTCTCTTCTACGTTTCATGATAAGATATAATATTCATTGCGAAGTGCCATGTATACCTCGAATTCACTTCAAAAGAATGTAAATGCGACACTTCCATCCTAGGAAATAGCGTTTGCAGATGTCTACGTATCGCAGCAATAGTGTTCTAATGTTTCTCAAAACACGATATCGCATCTCATTTCTATGATTCATGATAAGATATAATATTGATTGCGAAGCGTCATGTGTACCTCGTATTCACTCCAAACGAATGTAAATGCGACATTTCCTTGCAAGGAAATAGCGTCTGCAGATGTCTCCGTATCGAACCAATAGTGTTCTAATGCTTCCTCAAACGAGATGTCGCATCTCATATCTCTGCTTCATGATAAGATACAATATTCATTGCGAAGTGTCATGTATAACTCGTATTAACTTCAAAAGAATATAAATGCGACTATTCCTTGCTAGGAAATAGCGTTTGCAGATGCCTACGGATCGTAGCAATAGTGTTGTAGTGCTTCTCAGAACGCGATATCGCATCTCATTTCTATGCTTCATGATAAGATATAATATTCATTGCGAAGTGTCTTGTATTCCTCGTATTCACTCCAAACGAATGTATATGCGACACTTCCTTGCTAGGAAATAGCGTATTCGGATGTCTACGAATCGTAGCAATAGATTTCTAATGCTACTTAAATCGCGATATCGCATCTCATTTCTATGCTTCATGATAAGATATAATATTCATTGCGAAGTGTCACGTATACCTCGTATTCACTCCAAACGAATGTAAATGCGACACTTCCTTGCTGGGAAATAGCGTATTCAGATGTCTAAGTATCGTAGCAACAGTGTTCTAATGCTACTTAAATCGCGATATCGCATCTCATTTCTATATTTCGTGATAAGATATAATATTCATTGCGCAGTGTCATGTATACTTCGCATTCACTTCAAAAGAATGTAAATGCGACTATTGTTTGCTAGGAAATAGCGTTTGCAGATGTCTACGTATCGTAGCAATAGAGTTCTAATGCTACTTAAATCTCGATATCGCATCTCATTTAAATGTTTCGTGATAAGATGTAATATTCATTGCGAAGTGTCATGTATACCTCGTACTCACTTCAAAAGAATGTGAATGCGACAACTCCTTGCTAGGAAATAACGTCTGCAGATGCCTACGTTTCGTAGCAATAGAATTCTAATGCTTTTTAGATCGCGATATCGCATCTCATTTCTATGTTTCGCGATAAGTTATAATATTCATTCAGAAGTGTCATGTATACCTCGAATTCACTTCAAAAGAATGTAAATGCGACTATTGCTTGCTAGGAAATAGCGTTTGCAGATGTCTACTTATCGTAGCAATAGAGTTCTAATGCTACTTAAATAGCGATATCGCATCTCATTTATATGTTTCGTGACAAGATATAATATTCATTGCGAAGTGTCATGTACACCTCGTATTCACTTCAAAAGAATGTAAATGCGACACTTCCATGCTAGGAAATAGCGTTTGCAGATGTCTCCGCATCGAGGCCATAGAGTTCTAATGCTTCTTAAAACGCGATATCGCACCGCACTTCTATGTTTCATGATAAGATATAATATTCATTGCGAAGTGTCATGTATATCTCGTATTCACTTCAAAAGAATGTAAATGCGACTATTGCTTGCTAGGAAATAGCGTTTGCAGATGTCTACGTATCGTAGCAATAGAGTTCTAATGCTACTTACATCGCGATATGACACCTCATTTATATGTTTCGTGATAAGAAATAATATTCATTGCGAAGTGTCATATATACCTCGTATTCACTACAAAAGAATGTAAGTAAGACACTTCCATGCTAGGAAATAGCGTTTGCAGATGTCTCCTCATCGAGGCCGTAGAGTTCCAATGCTTCTTAGAACGCGATATCGCATCTCTCTTCTACGTTTCATGATAGGATATAATATTCATTGCGAAGTGCCATGTATACCTCGTATTCACTTCAAAAGAATGTAAATGCGACGTTTCCACCCTTGGGAATATCGTTTGCAGATGTCTACTTATCGCAGGAAAAGGGTCCTAATGCTTCTTAAAACGAGATGTCGCATTTCATTTCTGTTTCGTGATAAGATGTAATATTCATTGCGAAGTGTCATGTACACCTCGTATTCACTTCAAAAGAATGTAAACGGGACACTTCCATGCTAGGAAATAGCGTTTGCAGATGTCTCCGCATCGAGGCCATAGAGTTCTAATGCTTCTTAAAACGCGATATCGCACCGCACTTCTATGTTTCATGATAAGATATAATATTCATTGGGAAGTGTCATGTATACCTCGTATTCACTTCAAAAGAATGTAAATGCAACTACTCCTTGCTAGGAAATAGCGTTTGCAGATGCATACGTATCGTAGCAATAGAGTTGTAGTGCTTCTCAAAACGCGATATCGCATCTCATTTCTATGCTTCATGATAAGATATAATATTCATTGCGAAGTGTCACGTATAAATCGTATTCACTCCAAACGAATGTAAATGCGACACTTCCTTGCTGGGAAATAGCGTATTCAGATGTCTAAGTATCGTAGCAATAGTGTTCTAATGCTACTTAAATCGCGATATCGCATCTCATTTTTATATTTCGTGATAAGATATAATATTCATTGCGAAGTGTCATGTATACTTCGCATTCACTTCAAAAGAATGTAAATGCGACTATTGCTTGCTAGGAAATAGCGTTTGCAGATGTCTACGTATCGTAGCAATAGCGTTCCAATGCTACTTACATCGCGATATGACACCTCATTTATATGTTTCGTGATAAGAAATAATATTCATTGCGAAGTGTCATATATACCTCGTATTCACTACAAAAGAATGTAAGTAAGACACTTCCATGCTAGGAAATAGCGTTTGCAGATGTCTCCGCATCGAGGCCGTAGAGTTCTAATGCTTCTTAGAACGCGACATCGCATCTCTATTCTACGTTTCATGATAAGATATAATATTCATTGCGAAGTGCCATGTATACCTCGAATTCACTTCAAAAGAATGTAAATGCGACACTTCCATCCTAGGAAATAGCGTTTGCAGATGTCTACGTATCGCAGCAATAGAGTTCTAATGTTTCTCAAAACGCGATATCGCATCTCATTTCTATGATTCATGATAAGATATAATATTGATTGCGAAGCGTCATGTATACCTCGTATTCACCCCAAACGAATGTAAATGCGACATTTCCTTGCAAGGAAATAGCGTCTGCAGATGTCTCCGTATCGAACCAATAGTGTTCTAATGCTTCCTCAAACGAGATGTCGCATCTCATATCTCTGCTTCATGATAAGATACAATATTCATTGCGAAGTGACATGTATACCTCGTATTCCGCTCAAAAGAATGTAAATGCGACACTTCCTTGCCAGGATATAGCGTTTGCTGATGTCTTCGTATCGTAGCAATATAGAGCTAATGCTTCTTAAAACGCGATATCGCATCTCATTTCTATGCTTCATGATAAGATATAATATTCATTGCGAAGTGTCATGTATACCTCGTATTCACTCCAAACGAATGTAAATGCGACACTTCCTTGCTGGGAAATAGCGTGTTCAGATGTCTACGTATCGTAGCAATAGTGTTCTAATGCTTCTTAAAACGCGATATCGCACCTCACTTCTATGTTTCGTGATAAGATATAATATTCATTGCGAAGTGTCATGTATACCTCGCATTCACTTCGAAAGTATGTAAATGCGACACTTCCTTGCTAGGAAATAGTGTATTCAGAAGTCTACGTATCGTAGCAATAGAGTTCTAATGCTACTTAAATTGCGATATCGCATCTCATTTCTGTGTTTCGTGATAAGATATAATATTCATTGCGATGTGTCATGTATACCTCGTATTCATATCTAAAGAATGTAAATGCGACACTTCGTTGCTAGGTGATAGCGTTTGCAAATGTCTACGTATCGAAGCAATAGAGTTCTAAAGCTTCTTAAAACACGATATCGCATATCATTTCTATGTTTAATGATAAGATCTATTATTCATTGCGAAATTTCACTTATGCCTTGTATTCACTTCAAACGAATGTAAATGCGACACTTCTTTGCTTGGAAGTAGCGTTTGCAGATATCTACGTATCGTAGCAATAGAGTTCTAATGCTTCTTAAAACGCGATATCGAATCTCATTCCTATGTTTCATCATAGGATATCATATTCATAGCGAAGTGTCAATTATACCTCGCATACAATTCAAATGAATGTTAATGCGAAACTTCGTTTCTATAGGAAATAGCATTTGCAGACGTCTACGTACCGAAGCAATAGAGTTCTAATGCTTCTTAAAACGGGATCTCGCAATTCATTTCTATGTTCCATGACAGGATATAATATTCATTGCGAAGTGTCATGTAGACCTCGTATTCACATCTAAAGAATGTAAATGCAAATCTTCCTTCCTGGGAAATAACGTTTCCAGATGTCTACGTATCGTAGCAATAGATATCTAACGCTTCATAAAACGCGATATCGCATGTCATTTCTATGTTTCATTATAAGATATAACATTCACTGCGAAGTGTCACTTATACCTCGTATTCACTTCAAAGAATGTAAATGCGACGTTTCCATCCTAGGAAGTAGCGTTTGCAGATGTCTATGTATCGTAGCCATAGAGCCCTAATGCTTCTTCAAACGAGATGTCGCATTTCATTCCTATGTTTCGTGATAAGATATAATATTCATTTGCGAAGTGCCATGTATGCCTCGTACTCACTTCAAAAGTATGTAAATGCGACACTTCCTTGCTAGGAAATAGCGTTTGCAGATGTCTACGTATCGTAGCAACAGATTTCTAATGCTACTAAAATCGCGACATTACACCTCATTTGTATGTTTCGTGATAAGGTATAATATTCATGGGAAGTGTCATTTATACCTAATATTCAGTTCAAAAGAAAGTAAATGCGACGTTTCCGTCCTAGGAAATAGCGATACAGCTGTCTATGTATCGTAGCAATAGAGTCCTAATGCTTCTTCAAACGAGATGTCGCATTTCATTTCTATGTTTTGTGATAAGATATAATATTCATTGCGATGTGTCATGTATACCTCGTATTCACTTCAAAGAAGGTAAATGCGACGTTTCCATTACAGGAAATAGCGTTTGCAGATGTCAACGTATCGAAACAATAGTGTTCTACTCCTTCTTAAAACGGGATATCGCATCCCATTCGTATGTTTCGCGATAAGATACCAATTTCAATGTGGAGTGTTATGTATACCTCGTATTCACTTCAAAAGAATGTAAATGCTAAAATTCCTTGCTAGGAAGTAGCGTTTGCAGATATCTACGTATCGCAGCAATAGGGTTCTAATGCTTCTCAGAACGCGATATCGCATCTCATGTCTATGTTTCATGATAAGATATAATATTCATTGCGAAGTGTCATGTAGACCTCGCATACAGTTCAAATGAATGTCAAGGCGACACTTCCTTGCTAGTTAATAGCGTTTGCAGATGTCTACGTATCGAGGCAATAGAGTTCTAATGCTTCTTGAATCGCGATATCGCATTTTATTTCTATGTTTTATGATAAGATATAATATTCATTGTGCAGTGTTATGTATACCTGGCATTCGCTTCAGAAGAATGTAAATGCGACACTTCCTTGCTAGGAAATAGCATTTGCAGGTGTCTACGTATCGTAGCAATGGAGTTCTAATGCTTCTTATACCGCGATATCGCCTCTCATTTCTATGTTTCATGTTGAGGTATAATATTCATTGCGGAGTGTCACGTATACCTCGTATTGACTTCAAAAGAATGTAAATTCGACACATCCATGCTAGGAAATAGCGATTGTAGATGTCTACGTATCGTAGCAATAGTGTTCTCATGCTTGTTGAAACGCGATATCGCATCCCACTACAATGTTTCATGATAAGATCTGTACGTGTCCAAGCAAGACATTTCTAATACTTCAATCAGCGCGATGTCGCATCTCATTTCAACGTTTCAATGCAAAGAATCTGTAATCATATATCCATAACATTGTGCTTAACTGTTAGAGGTCTTCAATAGAATGTGAACTATTTAATTCCATGCAACGGCATGGCGCTCCGTAGTGTCTGTCTGTTAAAGCAATCGAGCTAGAATTCTCCATGCAATGCGCTGGCGCATCCCATTTCATCGTTTCAAAGTAAGAATGCTGTAATCTCTTATGCATAGCTCTATGCTTATCTGCTTTAAAACTTCATAAGAATGTAAATTCTACAGCTCCATGCAACAGGATTGCCCTTCGTAGTGTCTACATGTCGAGACAATAGAGTACTAATGCATTATACAGTGCCATGACTCATCTCATTTCAACGTTTCGAATTAAGTAAGCTGTAATCTTCTATGAAAAGCATTATAATTATCTGCTTCTACTCTACAATAGAATGTGAATTCTATAGATCCAAGCAACAGGAGGGCAGGCTTTCCACCATCCTACTGCCTGCCCAGATGCGGGCAAAGGATTCCCAGGGCCACTCAAACCGCGACCAACATCTATCTTATACTCTAACCGATTCATCGTTATGCGTTTTCCATTAAGCTTGCCGGGATCAGTGATATTGATTCGCTCAATCTAAATTATTATTTTCTTTTTAAGTTTCTCGATTTTTTTAGTTTCTCTCACGATATCGTCTATTTCGTTGTACCTTACCCTTACAGTATGGTATATAATCTGTTGTTTGATATTTCTAGGATTTCCTCTTAATAAATGCAATGCTTCCACATATTCTCTTTCTCTTTCTCTTTAGTTACATTGTTGTTATTTTATGCTTTTCACCCTCCACATTCACTCTCTACACCATCTAGGAACAGGCGTTATACGATTACTGCAGGATGACGCCCCGGTCTCGTTACACCGAGATAGAGTGTTCTCTCTTGCATCCGTTGATTTATATATGTTATATATTGGAGAATATTTCCTTTATCCTTTGTATTTTTCGAATGAAATTACATTGACAGAAGTACGAGCTTGTTCTGCACGCCTATTTGAAACAACATTAAATCACCTTGTTAAACAATAATATATTAAATGTGACTTGGACTTTTAAATTTGAATTTATAAACATCTAACAGGTAAATATGTTTTTCTTACTATTCATATCATTATACATTCAGTGATTTATTGTGTGCAGTGATTTGATATATTAACTGCTTGATTATATTTTGCAATGAACTTTGCGTACCAAACATTGTTTTTACTCCTTATGGGAGTGGATAGTTCATCGTTTTATATTCTTATATCGCATTGATTATAAAAGTATATGACATCCTTTTTATGCAGTCATGTATAATTAAGTACTGTGACGGTTTTTCCCGTTACAATCCGCAAGAAAAGGGTATATAGAACCAATACTAACGGGGTATCCAGAAGTTTAGTCCGGGGTTATATCGGGGTACAGAATATCCGCGTGCTTCGGCAACGAGAAGTACAGAGCAATAAATTTCCTATCCAGCAAGTATTTCGAAGCTGCGAGGCTGGGACTTTTTGGGCGCCAGCTACTCAAGAAGTAGCAAAAACTAATAAACCACGCAACCCGGGGAAACCCGGTGTAAGATGACCCTCGAAATTTCGAAATACTCTTTCGCTCGACTGCTACTAGCCGTGTGCGCAAATTAGGGTCGCGGGATACTGAACTCACGGCTTCTTTCTAGATTGCCTCGACGCGGTATTACAAAAGGGTATACGACACGCCGCGAATGACCGGGGATCACCACCCGTTATACAATACAAATTACAATACGCGATATCACAATTGCGGCAGGGAACAAATGGGACGCTTTAGCGTATAAGGACTCACGTTCTCGTTTCCAACAAGTATGGATCTCGTTCAGTCCGTCTACCTCTCTTTCTCTCTCTATCTCTCTCTCTCTCTCTCGCTAAGTAGTCGCTAAGTCTTTCAGAAGAATAAGAGGCTGCCTTCGTGCTGGCTAGCTCATTATATAGGTTTGCTGGGGGTCTTCGGATCCCCTTAGATCCTCCTTAGGGCTCCTTGATGGGGTAGGGCCATACGCTTCGGTATTGTTCGGGGCATCGATCGGTGGATCGGTGGATCTTCCCTGATCGCCCCCTCTGGTGTGTCTAGAGGGGGTCCTCTGGATTATTTGAACTGCGGCGCGTGTCGCGCGCCGCGCTTTCCACGGCTCACCTGCAATTCCGCTGCGTATCTTGAGTTTTCCTCTCCATGGGCTCAGGGGAGGGGTAGAGGTCCTTCTCACACCCGAGAACCATCCTGTTTGTCTCCATTGACTATGGCAGCGGTCTTATCGTTGCAGAGCTCTGGATCGTATCCTTCCGGCTTCAGGGTCTCTTCTTGCTCACTTCCCGACTCCTCCACCGTCGAGCCCGTCACGCTATCTCGGCGCACAGCCCTTCCGCGAACCTGCGGTCTTATTATCCGCCGAAGAGGCGTTTTATGGGTCGCTTCTTCCATCAGCTCGCCAGTCTTATCCGTCGAACGGAGAGAGAGAAACGAACGGGGGGGGGGGGGGGGGGGTAAGGTTCTACCATCGTGTATCTCACGCTCCACGCAAATACAGCTATCGCAATGGTCCGTGTCGCGCTTCTCGCATGGGTGGTGATCTGGGAGCTAGTCTAACCGAAGCAGGGGGGGGGGGGGTGAGCGAGCCTTGTGACGTCACCACGTCACAGTACATACAAATTTGCGATCAAGTAGCTATGTGTTCAAATTCAATTCCGAATAATGCACTAAAAAGCATCCCAGATAGCAAACGGCAAGATGGTAGCGACACCATGCCGGCACTATATTGCCACTTCCGAGGAGTGTCAACTGATTCGTAGTCATCTGTGACCGGATTCGTTAACTAAAATGCCAGAACGTGTTACCAGCTCGTTCTAGACAAGCGAATCGCGCAGCACCAGTACCATGGTGACACGCGTATTATCGCTCCATTCATGAATCTCCTCAGCAATGACGCAGGATCACATTTGACAATGGGGAACCTGTGCTTTCATACAAATTAGAACCGTTAGATGTCAGTAGATGTTCAGCATATGAGTATTGATAGACATTTTGATGGTCGTTTTCCTATATTTATAGTTATTGAGCGAGTCGTATATATTTCTTTCAATCCATCATAGACTAAAAATATTATTTATAAAAAAAATATTACTTATAAAATAAAAATTCATGCTGTTGCGTCCCTAACTTCGCCTTGTGTAATTTTTGAAATAACATGCTCTCATCATATTTAATGTAACCCTCAATTGCATGAATTTGTAACAATAAATTGAAGAAAATACATATAAAATAAGTGTGTATATTTTTATGACAAAGTAATTATCGACTTTATGGAAAAAATCGCCCTATCGAGCTAGTTTATAGAAAATAATAAAATCGAGTTCTTATATCTTTGTTTTGTGCCGGTGTATCTATTTTGGAATCAAAATAAATAAATTGCACAGTTTAGTTATTTTTCATATTTGCTTATAATTTTTATGGAAACAGCTTCCCCATTAGTAAATGTCAGCCTGCGCCACAACCACGCGTGTAGCTATGGTGAGCTGATAGTGTCATTGTCACGGCCGTGTTGCCCGTGTGCTATATCTCGGTGCTTTAATAATGCCGTGATACGAATGCCGCCCCAGTACTAACAGTATGCCATTTCGAAAGCTGAGTAGGAGCACTTTGTTAGCACAGTTCTGTCACGGAATTCCTTCCATCCGTTGTCATTGGCGTGCCAATCGCTGGCTGTTTGGGATATTGTAGTGCATGAGGCAGACTTGTTCCTTATCATCGTCAAGGAGATGGATTTTCACTCCCACTTTTTGAATTTTTTAAATTATTGTTTGGAATTTTTGCCGTTTCTGTATCTCTATGACCGCATTGTGGATTCAACTTATGTACGATCTTTTTGGTCTTCATCTTTTGTTACATGTAATATTATATATGTGATGCACGTTTGTTATGTAATGCTCCGATTTGTAAGCCTCAGATACTTTTATTCTTTGGTAAAGCAACTTATTCGATTAATATATATTTATTAGACAATGATATAAACAATTAGAAAAATGTTATTAAAACGCTATTAAATATGTTGTTGCAATTATATATTTAAGGTCAGAAGATGTAGATGCAATTAATGTCCGATATTTTACGTGATCCAATCGACGTATCAAGTGAGGCTATGAAATATAAAAATCTTTTACTAGTCTTCGACCCCTTTACATGTTAAATGAATGATTAGTTCTGCAAGACAAGAAGCCTGAATTAGTGAGATATCTAGGAACATAAGTAATTTGTAAGTAACACATCTTTTCTCTTTGAAATATTTGCCTTTGCATAGAATAGAACGTATAGATATAATTGCCTGTTTTGTACCCATTTCGGTCCAATTCTATTATAGCCTTTGAGCAGAAGTAATATTGATTATACCTGATTTTTGCAATAGTTCTTTAATTAACAGATTTTATTAACCTAGAATCATCATTTGACGGATGTATCAATCTACTTTGTAGCTCCATCAGTTTCTTTTTCTGCTCGCTACTTTCCATTTTCAGTTCCGTATACTTATCCTTTATCACCATCATATATGTTGCGTAAAATTACAATAACTTTTTGTCCTCAAATTTTGCGGATATTTCAATTAAATTTCCTTTGATTAAATAAACGGAAATTAAAAAACAGTGGCACGTACCATTTCTTGGAAACGTTGTATCGTAATTTGCATCTGACTGTTTTGAAAGGCACGCACTTTACTTAACGTTTGCAATGATTCGGTTAGCGAAGTAAAGAAATATTCTACTTTCGAAATTGTTGGCTCTTGTAATTCTAAGGCAAATATATTCATCTGTCGACATCGTGAACATTGTTTTTTGGCAAAATTCCAGAAAAACAAATATACTATGAGTAAAATAATAAACATCATAATATTAAATTTAACTCTGTTCATCGTTGCCTTGTTGGACACATCCATAACAATATACAGGGTGGGGCAGTAATAATTAGCACCTCAGATATCCACGAAACTATAAGTTTCATAGAAGTTTTTGCTAATATAAAATTGCATAGTACAAAGGGGCCATCCGTTGATGAAAATAGTTTTTTTGTAAGTGGAGTTATGTTGGACATATGAAGGTTACCTTCATTCTTTAAAATTAATTGGTATGTCCATTCTTCCGTAATAAGATAGAGCATTTTAAAGCAAGTTTAACGATCTGTAACATGAAGGCATTGAAGGTTACTAAAAGTAAAGAAAGGCGATAATACTCACGATAATAGTAAATGAAACATACGTATGGTAAACAGTGGTGGAAGGCGTAATACTTACCGTTTACTTCACTGTGAATAAACACTTTTCGAGGGGCATTTCAATAGTTTGCAGCATAAGTTAAACATGATAAGATTAGTATTGAAAAATCGGTTCGAATACGTTTGGTTAGGCTGTTCTTTGTGTCGTTCATTTTATAAGTACTGAGCTGCGGATTCCTGAGGACAGCTCACAAAATTGTTGAACTATGGAAGATTATCATTGTGAATTTGAATCAAAAGGTAATTAAATTCCATTAGATTGTAAACAGATCTCAATGTTTCATTTTAGATAATAAGATTAAATACTCTTTACAAAACTACACGAATGGATACATACCTTTCTGTTATTATTATTTCATAAAGAATTAGAATTGCAATTATATAGTTCATTACGATAAAAAATATTTCTCAGAAAATTCTAAATATTAAATTAAAGAATCAAGTAAAACATTTTTAATAATTACGAATATGAAAAATACTTGAACATTCCAATAGAAAGATGTCTAAACAGGGGTTAGAAAAGTCAAACATTCAATTTAAATTCCAGAATTCATCTATAAGAGGTAAAATGTTTCGAAAGTTTTAATTACAGTCTTTAATGCAAGCAGTTGGGCAGTATTTCAATTTTTAAGAAAATTGATGAAAGTCAACCATTTTGAAGTGGTCAGAATCTTTGTCGTTTAAGCAATAAGTGAATAACAAATAACTGCATAAATTCCAGGCTTAAAAACTTATGGATTAAATCCTATGCAGACTCGTTTATGAGCGAGTTACTAAATAATAATCCACACTAAGTAATCATTTTAAAACTTAAACGATTACATCTCGCGAACTTTCAAAGATATCAGAAGCGTGAAAAGTATGTGGTTTATCAAAAACTCTTCTAAAAGAACGGACGAAGCCAATAGAAATCTTTGTTGAAGTAGGCAAGTTCTAAAGTTCTAAGCAACGCGACGGCCCTTATCTGCCTATGTTTCATAGCAAGTAAGTTCTGAATTTCTATGAAATCCGATGGAATTTCTCACTACTAACGTTTCAAAGTAAGTTCTCAAATTCTCAGTTCTACGTTTAAAACTATGTGTGATCTATATATCTATGTAAAGTGATGGTTCCTATTAGTTGTGACGGAAACCTATATATAGTTAGTCAGGGAAGCTCGAAGGGGTTAATTATCTAAATGCTTTAAGGTGTAAAACGTACTTTAATCTAAAGCGATCTATCGTTCCAAGGTATCCGCTCACGTACAACTTTTCTTGGGCGCCAGCTGCTCAGAAAGTAGCAAAGGGATAGACTACACGACCCCGGGAACCCTGGGGCGGAACAACCCTTGAAACTTCGAAATGCTCCTCCTCTCGACTACGCCTAGCCAAGTACACACACTCAGATCGCGAGATACTGAAGTCACGGCATGTTTATTTATGGTCTCGACGTGGGTTTAACTAACAAGGCCTACGGGAAACTACGCAACACGCCGCAAATTACCGGGTATCATAACTCGCTTCACGATATAAGATACAATATACAAGGTCTATTCAGGTCAATATACAAGTCTTCTTCAGGTTCCTTGAATTCGCTGGTGGTCCTCGAGTCTCCTGCATCCTCCTCGGGGCTCCCTGGTGGAGTGGGCTGTAGGCATCGATATTGTTCGGATCCATCGATCAGTGGATTTCGGCGATTTCCTCTTCTCGCCCCCTTGGGTGTCCCTGAGGGGATCCTCCTGATCATTTAAATTGCGTAGCGCCTCGCGCGCCGCGCTCCCATGGCCCACCTGCAGGGCCGCTGGACTTTTGACTTCTCTTTAGGGGGTTAAGGATGGTTGAGGACCTTCTCACATCCCAGAGCATTATAAAGCACAAAAGCAGATAAGCATAATGCGATGCATAGAGCTTTACAACCTTCTAACTTACTTTGAACTGTTTATATGAAATGCGATATTGAGGTGCATGAAGCATGACAAATTAAATGCTTCGGCACCTGGACATCTAGAAACGATATCCCCGGGTAAGAAAGTGTAGGGTTCACATACGATTCATGTGCAGAAGCAGATAAACATAACGCGATGCTATGAATATTACATCTTATGATGAAATATAGAATTAAGATGCGCAGCCGCGTTTAACGAAGCATTAGAACTCTATTGCATCTAAACCTTCAAATATAGAAACGAAATTCCGTAGCAAGGAAGTGATGCATTTACATTCAGTTGAAGTGTAGAGAAGATATACATAACGCGTTGCATTGAAATTACATCTTATCATGTGACTTAGAACTGATATGCGATATCGCGTTCTATAAAGAGTTAGAAATCTATTGCTTCGATGCGTAGACATCTAGAAACGCAATTTCCTAGCCAAGAAGTGTGGCATTTGCATTCTTTTGAAGTGTAGACGAGGTATACATAACACTTCGCAATGAATATTATATCTTACCATGAAACATAGAAATGAGATGCGGTATCGAGTTTTAAGAAGCATTAGATCTCCATTTTTTCGATATGTAGACATATGGAAATGCATTTCCTAGCAAGGAAGTGTGGCATTTACATTCTTTTGAAGTGTAGACGCGTTATACATAACACTTCACAATGAATATTATATCTTATCATGAAACATAGAACTGCCATGCGATTTCGCATTTTAGGAGGAGTTAGAACTTCATTGGTTCGATACGTAGACACCTAGAAACGCATTTCCTAGCATGGAAGTGTAGCATTTATATTCTTTTGAAGTATAGACGATGTACACATGACACTTCGCAATGAATATTATATCTTATCATGAAACATAGAACTGCGATGCGATTTCGCGTTTTAGGAAGCATTAGAACTCCATTGCATCGATACGTAGACACCTAGAAACGCATTTCCTAGCAAGGAAGTGCCGCATTTACATTCATTTGAAGTGTATGCGAGCTATAAGTGACACATCGCAATGAATATTATATCTTATCATGAAACATAGATGTGGGATTCGATATCGCGTTTTAAGAAGCGTCAGAAATCTATTGCTACGATACGTACCCATCTGCAAACGCTATTTCCTAGCAAGGAAGTGTCGCATTTACATTCTTTTGAAGTGAGTACGAGGTATACATGACTCTTCGCAATGAATATTATATCTTATCACGAGGCATAGATGTGAGATGCGTTATCACGTTTTGAGAAGCATTAGAACTCTATTGCTACGATACGTAGATATCTGGAAACGCTATTTCCTAGCAAGGAAGTGCCGCATTTACATTCATTTGAAGTGTATGCGAGCTATAAGTGACACATCGCAATGAATATTATATCTTATCATGAAATATAGAGGCGAGATGCGATATCGCGTTTTAGGAAGCATTAGAACTCTAATGCTTCGATACGTAGACATCTGCAAACAATATTTCCTAGCAAGGAAGTGTCGCATTTACATTCTTTTGAAGTGAATACGAGGTACACATAACACTCCACAACGAATATTATATCTGGTCATGAAACATAGAAATGAGATGCGATATCGCGTTTTGAGAAGCATTAGAACCCTATTGCTTCGATACGTAGACATCTGCAAACTCTACTTCCTAGCAGGGAAGTGTCGCAATTACATTCTTTTGAAGTGAATACGAGGTATACATGACACTTCGCAATGAGTATTATATCTTATCATGAAACATAGGCATGTGATGCGATATCGCATTTTGAGAAGCAATAGAACTCTAATGCTACGATATGTAGACATCTGCGAACGCTATTTCCTAGCAAGGAAGTGTCGGATTTACATTCATTTGAAGTGTATGCGAGATATACTTCGTAATGAATACTATATCTTATCATGAAACATATGAATGAGGTGCTATATCGCGTTTTGAGAAGCATTAGAACTCTATTGCTAATATACGTAGACATCTGCAAACTCTATTTCCTAGCAAGGAAATGTCGCACTTACATTCCATTGAAGTGAATACGAGGTATACATTACATTACACAATGAATATTATATCTTATTACGAAACATAGAAATGAAATTCGACATCTCGTTTTAAGAAGTATTAGAACTCTATTCTTACGATACGTGGTCATCTGGAAACGCTATTTCCTAGCAAGGAAGTGTCGCATTTACATTCTTGTGAAGTGAAATCGAGGTATACATAACACTCCACAATGAATATTATAACTTATCATGAAACATAGAAGTGAGATGCGATATCGCGTTTTAAGAATCATTAGAACTCTTTTGTTTCGACACGTAGTCATCTGGAAACGCTATTTCCTAGCAAGGAATTGTCGCATTTACATCCTCTTGAAGTGAATACGAGGTATACATGACACTTCGCAATGAATATTATATCTGATCATGAAACATAGAAATGAGATGTGATATCGCGTTTTAGGAAGCATTAGAACTCTATAGCTACGATACGTAGACATCTGCAAACGCTATTTCCTAGCATGGAAGTGTCGCATTTACATTCTTTTGAAGTGAATACGAGATATACATGACACTTCGCAATGAATATTATATCTCATCATGAAACATAGGAATGAGATGTGATATCGCGTTCTAAGAAGCTTTAGAACTCTATTGCTACGATACGTAGACATCTGCAAACGCTATTTCCTAGCATGGAAGTGTCGCATTTACATTCTTTTGAAGTGAATACGAGATATACATGACACTTCGCAATGAATATTATATCTCATCATGAAACATAGGAATGAGATGTGATATCGCGTTCTAAGAAGCTTTAGAACTCTATTGCTACGATACGTAGACATCTGCAAACGCTATTTGCTAGCATGGAAGTGTCGCATTTACATTCTTTTGAAGCGAATACGAGGTATACATGACACTTTGCAATGAATATTATATCTTATCATGAAACAGAGAAGTGAGATGCGATATCGCATTTTAAGGAGCATTAGAACTCTATTGCTACGATACGTAGACATCTGCAAACAATATTTCCTAGCAAGGACGTGTCGCATTTACATTCTTTTGAAGTAAATACGAGGTATACATGACACTTCGCAATGAATATTATATCTTATCATGAAACAGAGAAGTGGGATGCGATATCGCATTTTAAGGAGCATTAGAACTCTATTGCTACGATACGTAGACATCTGCAAACAATATTTCCTAGCAAGGAAGTGTCGCACTTACATTCTTTTGAAGTGAATACGAAGGTATACAAAACACTCCACAATGAATATAATATCTTATCACGAAACATAGAAATGAAATACGACATCTCGTTTAAGATGCATTAGAACTCTATTGCTGTGATACGTAGACATCTGCAAACAATATATCCTAACAAGGAAGTGTCGCATTTACATTCTTTTGAAGTGAATACGAGGTATACATAACACTCCACAATGAATATAATATCTTATCACGAAACATAGAAATGAAATACGACATCTCGTTTGAGAAGCATTAGAACTCTATTGCTGTGATACGTATACATCTGCAAACAATATTTCCTAGCAAGGAATTGTCGCATTTACATCCTTTTGAAGTGAATACGAGATATACATGACACTTCGCAATGAATATTATATCTTATCATGAAACAGAGAAGTGAGATGCGATATCGCATTTTAAGGAGCATTAGAACTCTATTGCTACGATACGTAGACATCTGCAAACAATATTTCCTAGCAAGGAAGTGTCGAATTTACATTCTTTTGAAGTGAATACGAGGTATACATAACACTCCACAATGAATATAATATCTTATCACGAAACATAGAAATGAAATACGACATCTCGTTTAAGAAGCATTAGAACTCTATTGCTGTGATACGTAGACATCTGCAAACAATATTTCCTGGCAAGGAATTGTCGCATTTACATCCTTTTGAAGTGAATACGAGGTATACATGACACTTCGGAATGAATATTATATCTTATCATGAAACATAGAGGTGAGATGCGATATCGCGTTTTAAGAAGCACTAGAACTCTATTCTTTCGATACGAGGTCATCTGCAAACGCTATTTCCTTGCATGGATGTGTCGCATTTACATTCTTGTGATGTGAGTACGAGGTATAAATGGCACTTCGCAATGAATATTATATCATATCATGGAACATAGAAGTGAGATGCGATATCGCGTTTTAGGAAGCATTAGAACTCTATTGCTACAATACGTAGACATCTGCAAACGCTATTTCCTAGCATGGAAGTGTCGCGTTTCCATTCTTTTGAAGTGAATACGAGGTATACATGGCACTTCGCAATGAATATTATATCATATCATGAAACATAGGAGTGAGATGCGATATCGCGTTTTAGGAAGCATTAGAACTCTATTGCTACGATACGTAGACATCTGCAAACGCTATTTCCTAGCATGGAAGTGTCGCATTTACATTCTTTATATGTGAATACGAGGTATACATAACGCTCCACAATGAATATTATATCTTATCACGAAACATAGGAATTTAATGCGACATCGCGTTTTAGGAAGCATTAGAACCCTATTGCTACGATACGTAGACATCTGCAAACGCTATTTCCCAGCATGCAAATGTCGCATTTACATACTTTTGAATCGAATACGAGGTATACAAGACACTTCGCAATGAATATTATATCTTATCATGAAACATAAGAATGTGATGCGATATCGCATTTTGAGATGAATTAGAACTCTATTGCTACGATACGTAGACATCTGCAAACGCTATTTCCTAGCATGGGAGTGTCGCATTTACATTCTTGTGATGTGAGTACGAGGCATACATGACACTTCGCAATGAATATTATATCTTATCATGAAACATAGTAGTGAGATGCGATATCGCATTTTAAGAAGCATTAGAACTCTATCGCTACGATACGTGGTCATCTGCAAACGCAATTTCCTAGCATGGAAGTGTCGCATTTACATTCACTTGAAGTGAATACGAGGTATACATGTCACATCGTAATGAATATTATACCTTATCAAGAAACATAGAAGAGAGATGCGATATCGCGTTTTAGGAAGCATTAGAACTCTATCGCTACGATACGTAGGCATCTGCAAACGCAATTTCCTAGCATGGAAGTGTTGCATTTACATTCACTTGAAGTGAATACGAGGTATACATGTCACTTCGCAATGAATATTATACCTTATCAAGAAACATCGAAGAGAGATGCGATATTGCGTTTTAGGAAGCATTAGAACTCTATTGCAACGATACGTAGACATCTGCAAACGCTATTTCCTAGCATGGAAGTGTCGCATTTACATTCTTTTGAAGTGAATACGAGGTATACATGGCACTTCGCAATGAATATTATATCACATCATGAAACAGAAGTGAGATGCGATATCGCGTTTTAGGAAGCATTAGAACTCTATTGCTACGATACGTAGACATCTGGAAACGCTATTTCCTAGCATGGAAGTGTCGCATTTACATTCTCTTGAAGTGAATACGAGATATACATGACACTTCGCAATGAATATTATATCTTATCATGAAACATAGGTATGAGGTGCTATATCGCGTTTTGAGAAGCATTAGAACTCTATTGCTAATATACGTAGACATCTGCAAACTCTATTTCCTAGCAAGGATATGTCGCATTTACATTCCATTGAAGTGAATACGAGGTATACATGACACTTCGCACTAAATATTATATTTTATTATGAAACATAGAATTGAGATGCGATATCGCGTCCTAAGAAGCATTAGAACACTATTGCTACGATACGTAGACATCTGCAAACGCTATTTCCTAGCAGGGAAGTGTCGCATTTACATTCTTTTGATGTGAGTACGAGGTATACATGACAATTCGCTATCAATATTATATCTTATCATGAAACATAGAAGTGAGATGCGATATGGCGTTATAAGAGGCATTAGAACTCTATTGCTACGACACGTAGACATCTGCAAACGCTATTTCCTAGCATGGCAGTTTCGCATTTACATTCTTTTGAAGTGAAAACGAGATGTACATGACACTTCGCAATGAATATTATATCTTATCATGAAACATAGGAATGAGTTGCGATATCGCGTTTTGATACGCATTGGAACACTATTGCTTCGATACGTAAACATCTGCAAGCTCCACTTACTAGCAAGGAAGTCCCGCCTTTACATTCTTCTGAAGTGAATACGAGATATACATGACACTTCGCAATGAATATTATATCTTATCATGAAACATAGAAGTGAGATGCGATATCGCGTTTTGAGATGAATTAGAACTCTATTCCTACGATACGTAGATATCTGCAAACGCTATTTCCTAGCATGGAAGTGTCGCATTTACATTCTCTTGAAGTGAATACGAGATATACATGACACTTCGCAATGAATATTATATCTTATCATGAAACATAGGAATGAAATGCTACATCTCGTTTTAAGAAGTATTAGTACTCTATTGCTACGATACGTAGACATCTGCAAACTCTATTTCCTAGCAAGGATATGTCGCATTTACATTCCATTGAAGTGAATACGAGGTATACATGACACATCGCAATGGATACTATATCTTATCATGAAACATAGGAATGAGGTGCTATATCGCGTCTTGAGAAGCATTAGGACTCTATTGCTAACATACGTAGTCATCTGCAAACTCTATTTCCTAGCAAGGACATGTCGCATTTTCATTCCATTGAAGTGAATACGAGGTATACATGACACTTCGCAATGGATACTATATCTTATCATGAAACATAGGAATAAGTTGCGATATCGCGTTCTGAGAAGCATTAGAACTCTATTGCTACGATACGTAGATATCTGCAAGCGCTATTTCCTAGCAAGGAAGTGTCGCATTTACATTCTTTTGAAATGAATACGAGGTATACATGACAGTTCGCTGTGAAAATTATATCTTATCATGAAACATAGAAGTGAGATGCGATATCGCGTTTTAGGAAGCATTAGAACTCTATAGCTACGATACGTAGACATCTGCAAACGCTATTTCCTAGCATCGAAGTGTGGCATTTACATACTTTTGAAGCGAATACGAGATATACTTGACACTTCGCAATGAATATTATATCTTATCATGAAACATAGGAATGAGGTTCTATATCGCGTTTTGAGAAGCATTAGAACTCTATTGCAAATATACGTAGACATCTGCAACCTCTATTTCCTAGCAAGGAAATGTCGCACTTACATTCCATTGAAGTGATTACGAGGTATACATAACATTACACAATGAATATTATATCTTATTACGAAACATAGAAATTAAATACGACATATCGTTTTAAGAAGCATTAGTACTCTATTGCTGTGATACGTAGACATCTGCAAACAATATTTCCTAGCAGGGAAGCATCGCATTCACATTCTTTTGAAGTGAATACGAGGTATACATAACACTCCACAATGAATATTATATCTTAACATGAAACATCGGAATGAGATTCGATATCGTGATATAAGAAGCACTAGAACTCTACTGCTACGATACGTTGACATCTGCAAACGCTATTTCCTAGCATGTAAGTGCCGCATTTACATTCTTTTGAAGTGAATACGAGATATACATGGCACTTCGCAATGAATATTACATCTTATCATGAAACATAGGAATGAGTTTCGAAGGAATTTCGCGCTTTGAGAGGCATTAGAGCTCTATTGCGACGATACGTAGACATCTGCAAACAATATTTCCTAGCAACAATGTGTCGCGTTTACATTCTTTTGAAGTGAATACGAGATATGCATGGCACTTCGCAATGAATATTACATCTTCTCATGAAACATAGGAATGAGTTGCGATATCGCGTTTTGAGAAGCATTAGAACTCTATTGCTAGGATACGTAGACATCTACGAACGCTATTTCCTAGCATTGAAGTTTCGCATTTACATTCTTCTGAAGTGAATACGTGATTTACATGACACTTCGCAATGAATATTATATCTTATCATGAAACATAGGAATGAGTTGCGATATCGCGTTTTGGGAAGCATTAGAACTCTATTGCTACGATACGTAGATATCTGCAAACGCTATTTCCTAGCATGTAAGTGTCGCATTTACATTCTTTTGAAGTGAATACGAGGTATACATGACACTTCCCAATGAATATTATATATGATCATGAAACATAGAAATGAGATGCGACATCTCGTTTTAAGAAGCATTAGAACCCTATTGCTGCGATACGTAGACATCTGCAAACGCTATATCCTAGCATGTAAGTGTCGCATTTACATTCTTTTGAAGTGAATACGAGGTATACATGACACTTTGCAATGAATATTATATCTTATCATGAAACAGAGAAGTGAGATGCGATATCGCATTTTAAGGAGCATTAGAACTCTATTGCTACGATACGTAGACATCTGCAAACAATATTTCCTAGCAAGGAAGTGTCGCATTTACATTCTTTTGAAGTAAATACGAGGTATACATGACACTTCGCAATGAATATTATATCTTATCATGAAACAGAGAAGTGGGATGCGATATCGCATTTTAAGGAGCATTAGAACTCTACTGCTACGATACGTAGACATCTGCAAACAATATTTCCTAGCAAGGAAGTGTCGCACTTACATTCTTTTGAAGTGAATACGAGGGTATACATAACACTCCACAATGAATATAATATCTTATCACGAAACATAGAAATGAAATACGACATCTCGTTTAAGATGCATTAGAACTCTATTGCTGTGATACGTATACATCTGCAAACAATATTTCCTAGCAAGGAATTGTCGCATTTACATCCTTTTGAAGTGAATACGAGGTATACATGACACTTCGCAATGAATATTATATCTTATCATGAAACATAGCAGTGAGATGCGATATCGCGTTTTAGGAAGCATTAGAACTCTATTGCTGCGATACGTAGACATCTGCAAACGCTATTTCCTAGCATGGAAGTGTCGCATTTACATTCTTTTGAAGTGAATACGAGATATACATGACACTTCGCAATGAATATTATATCTTATCATGAAACATAGCAGTGAGATGCGATATCGCGTTCTAAGAAGCATTAGAACCATATTGCTACGATACGTAGACATCTGCAAACGCTACTTCCTAGCATGGAAGTGTCGCATTTACATTCTTTTGAAGTGAATACGAGGTATACATGACACTTCGCAATGAATATTATATCTTATCATGAAACATAGCAGTGAGATGCGATATCGCGTTTTAGGAAGCATTAGAACTCTATTGCTGCGATACGTAGACATCTGCAAACGCTATTTCCTAGCATGGAAGTGTCGCATTTACATTCTTTTGAAGTGAATACGAGATATACATGACACTTCGCAATGAATATTATATCTTATCATGAAACATAGCAGTGAGATGCGATATCGCGTTATAGGAAGCATTAGAACTCTATTGCTGCGATACGTAGACATCTGCAAACGCTATTTCCTAGCATGGAAGTGTCGCATTTACATTCTTTTGAAGTGAATACGAGATATACATGACACTTCGCAATGAATATTATATCTTATCATGAAACAGAGAAGTGAGATGCGATATCGCATTTTAAGGAGCATTAGAACTCTATTGCTACGATACGTAGACATCTGCAAACAATATTTCCTAGCAAGGAAGTGTCGAATTTACATTCTTTTGAAGTGAATACGAGGTATACATAACACTCCACAATGAATATAATATCTTATCACGAAACATAGAAATGAAATACGACATCTCGTTTAAGAAGCATTAGAACTCTATTGCTGTGATACGTAGACATCTGCAAACAATATTTCCTGGCAAGAAATTGTCGCATTTACATCCTTTTGAAGTGAATACGAGGTATACATGACACTTCGCAATGAATATTATATCTTATCATGAAACATAGAGGTGAGATGCGATATCGCGTTTTAAGAAGCACCAGAACTCTATTCTTTCGATACGAGGTCATCTGCAAACGCTATTTCCTTGCATGGATGTGTCGCATTTACATTCTTGTGATGTGAGTACGAGGTATAAATGGCACTTCGCAATGAATATTATATCATATCATGGAACATAGAAGTGAGATGCGATATCGCGTTTTAGGAAGCATTAGAACTCTATTGCTACAATACGTAGACATCTGCAAACGCTATTTCCTAGCATGGAAGTGTCGCGTTTCCATTCTTTTGAAGTGAATACGAGGTATACATGGCACTTCGCAATGAATATTATATCATATCATGAAACATAGAAGTGAGATGCGATATCGCGTTTTAGGAAGCATTAGAACTCTATTGCTACGATACGTAGACATCTGCAAACGCTATTTCCTAGCATGGAAGTGTCGCATTTACATTCTTGTGATGTGAGTACGAGGCATACATGACACTTCGCAATGAATATTATATCTTATCATGAAACATAGCAGTGAGATGCGATATCGCGTTATAGGAAGCATTAGAACTCTATTGCTGCGATACGTAGACATCTGCAAACGCTATTTCCTAGCATGGAAGTGTCGCATTTACATTCTTTTGAAGTGAATACGAGATATACATGACACTTCGCAATGAATATTATATCTTATCATGAAACAGAGAAGTGAGATGCGATATCGCATTTTAAGGAGCATTAGAACTCTATTGCTACGATACGTAGACATCTGCAAACAATATTTCCTAGCAAGGAAGTGTCGAATTTACATTCTTTTGAAGTGAATACGAGGTATACATAACACTCCACAATGAATATAATATCTTATCACGAAACATAGAAATGAAATACGACATCTCGTTTAAGAAGCATTAGAACTCTATTGCTGTGATACGTAGACATCTGCAAACAATACTTCCTGGCAAGGAATTGTCGCATTTACATCCTTTTGAAGTGAATACGAGGTATACATGACACTTCGCAATGAATATTATATCTTATCATGAAACATAGAGGTGAGATGCGATATCGCGTTTTAAGAAGCACTAGAACTCTATTCTTTCGATACGAGGTCATCTGCAAACGCTATTTCCTTGCATGGATGTGTCGCATTTACATTCTTGTGATGTGAGTACGAGGTATAAATGGCACTTCGCAATGAATATTATATCATATCATGGAACATAGAAGTGAGATGCGATATCGCGTTTTAGGAAGCATTAGAACTCTATTGCTACAATACGTAGACATCTGCAAACGCTATTTCCTAGCATGGAAGTGTCGCGTTTCCATTCTTTTGAAGTGAATACGAGGTATACATGGCACTTCGCAATGAATATTATATCATATCATGAAACATAGAAGTGAGATGCGATGTCGCGTTTTAGGAAGCATTAGAACTCTATTGCTACGATACGTAGACATCTGCAAACGCTATTTCCTAGCATGGAAGTGTCGCATTTACATTCTTTATATGTGAATACGAGGTATACATAACGCTCCACAATGAATATTATATCTTATCACGAAACATAGGAATTTAATGCGACATCGCGTTTTAGGAAGCATTAGAACCCTATTGCTACGATACGTAGACATCTGCAAACGCTATTTCCCAGCATGCAAATGTCGCATTTACATACTTTTGAATCGAATACGAGGTATACAAGACACTTCGCAATGAATATTATATCTTATCATGAAACATAAGAATGTGATGCGATATCGCATTTTGAGATGAATTAGAACTCTATTGCTACGATACGTAGACATCTGCAAACGCTATTTCCTAGCATGGAAGTGTCGCATTTACATTCTTGTGATGTGAGTACGAGGCATACATGACACTTCGCAATGAATATTATATCTTATCATGAAACATAGTAGTGAGATGCGATATCGCATTTTAAGAAGCATTAGAACTCTATCGCTACGATACGTGGTCATCTGCAAACGCAATTTCCTAGCATGGAAGTGTCGCATTTACATTCACTTGAAGTGAATACGAGGTATACATGTCACATCGTAATGAATATTATACCTTATCAAGAAACATAGAAGAGAGATGCGATATCGCGTTTTAGGAAGCATTAGAACTCTATCGCTACGATACGTAGGCATCTGCAAACGCAATTTCCTAGCATGGAAGTGTCGCATTTACATTCACTTGAAGTGAATACGAGGTATACATGTCACTTCGCAATGAATATTATACCTTATCAAGAAACATCGAAGAGAGATGCGATATTGCGTTTTAGGAAGCATTAGAACTCTATTGCAACGATACGTAGACATCTGCAAACGCTATTTCCTAGCATGGAAGTGTCGCATTTACATTCTTTTGAAGTGAATACGAGGTATACATGGCACTTCGCAATGAATATTATATCACATCATGAAACAGAAGTGAGATGCGATATCGCGTTTTAGGAAGCATTAGAACTCTATTGCTACGATACGTAGACATCTGGAAACGCTATTTCCTAGCATGGAAGTGTCGCATTTACATTCTCTTGAAGTGAATACGAGATATACATGACACTTCGCAATGAATATTATATCTTATCATGAAACATAGGTATGAGGTGCTATATCGCGTTTTGAGAAGCATTAGAACTCTATTGCTAATATACGTAGACATCTGCAAACTCTATTTCCTAGCAAGGATATGTCGCATTTACATTCCATTGAAGTGAATACGAGGTATACATGACACTTCGCACTAAATATTATATTTTATCATGAAACATAGAATTGAGATGCGATATCGCGTACTAAGAAGCATTAGAACACTATTGCTACGATACGTAGACATCTGCAAACGCTATTTCCTAGCAGGGAAGTGTCGCATTTACATTCTTTTGATGTGAGTACGAGGTATACATGACAATTCGCTATCAATATTATATCTTATCATGAAACATAGAAGTGAGATGCGATATGGCGTTATAAGAGGCATTAGAACTCTATTGCTACGACACGTAGACATCTGCAAACGCTATTTCCTAGCATGGCAGTTTCGCATTTACATTCTTTTGAAGTGAAAACGAGATGTACATGACACTTCGCAATGAATATTATATCTTATCATGAAACATAGGAATGAGTTGCGATATCGCGTTTTGATACGCATTGGAACACTATTGCTTCGATACGTAAACATCTGCAAGCTCCACTTACTAGCAAGGAAGTCCCGCCTTTACATTCTTCTGAAGTGAATACGAGATATACATGACACTTCGCAATGAATATTATATCTTATCATGAAACATAGAAGTGAGATGCGATATCGCGTTTTGAGATGAATTAGAACTCTATTGCTACGATACGTAGATATCTGCAAACGCTATTTCCTAGCATGGAAGTGTCGCATTTACATTCTCTTGAAGTGAATACGAGATATACATGACACTTCGCAATGAATATTATATCTTATCATGAAACATAGGAATGAAATGCTACATCTCGTTTTAAGAAGTATTAGTACTCTATTGCTACGATACGTAGACATCTGCAAACTCTATTTCCTAGCAAGGATATGTCGCATTTACATTCCATTGAAGTGAATACGAGGTATACATGACACATCGCAATGGATACTATATCTTATCATGAAACATAGGAATGAGGTGCTATATCGCGTCTTGAGAAGCATTAGGACTCTATTGCTAACATACGTAGTCATCTGCAAACTCTATTTCCTAGCAAGGACATGTCGCATTTTCATTACATTGAAGTGAATACGAGGTATACATGACACTTCGCAATGGATACTATATCTTATCATGAAACATAGGAATAAGTTGCGATATCGCGTTTTGAGAAGCATTAGAACTCTATTGCTACGATACGTAGATATCTGCAAGCGCTATTTCCTAGCAAGGAAGTGTCGCATTTACATTCTTTTGAAATGAATACGAGGTATACATGACAGTTCGCTGTGAAAATTATATCTTATCATGAAACATAGAAGTGAGATGCGATATCGCGTTTTAGGAAGCATTAGAACTCTATAGCTACGATACGTAGACATCTGCAAACGCTATTTCCTAGCATCGAAGTGTGGCATTTACATACTTTTGAAGCGAATACGAGATATACTTGACACTTCGCAATGAATATTATATCTTATCATGAAACATAGGAATGAGGTTCTATATCGCGTTTTGAGAAGCATTAGAACTCTATTGCAAATATACGTAGACATCTGCAACCTCTATTTCCTAGCAAGGAAATGTCGCACTTACATTCCATTGAAGTGATTACGAGGTATACATAACATTACACAATGAATATTATATCTTATTACGAAACATAGAAATTAAATACGACATATCGTTTTAAGAAGCATTAGTACTCTATTGCTGTGATACGTAGACATCTGCAAACAATATTTCCTAGCAGGGAAGCATCGCATTCACATTCTTTTGAAGTGAATACGAGGTATACATAACACTCCACAATGAATATTATATCTTAACATGAAACATCGGAATGAGATTCGATATCGTGATATAAGAAGCACTAGAACTCTACTGCTACGATACGTTGACATCTGCAAACGCTATTTCCTAGCATGTAAGTGCCGCATTTACATTCTTTTGAAGTGAATACGAGATATACATGGCACTTCGCAATGAATATTACATCTTATCATGAAACATAGGAATGAGTTTCGAAGGAATTTCGCGCTTTGAGAGGCATTAGAGCTCTATTGCGACGATACGTAGACATCTGCAAACAATATTTCCTAGCAACAATGTGTCGCGTTTACATTCTTTTGAAGTGAATACGAGATATGCATGGCACTTCGCAATGAATATTACATCTTCTCATGAAACATAGGAATGAGTTGCGATATCGCGTTTTGAGAAGCATTAGAACTCTATTGCTAGGATACGTAGACATCTACGAACGCTATTTCCTAGCATTGAAGTTTCGCATTTACATTCTTCTGAAGTGAATACGTGATTTACATGACACTTCGCAATGAATATTATATCTTATCATGAAACATAGGAATGAGTTGCGATATCGCGTTTTGGGAAGCATTAGAACTCTATTGCTACGATACGTAGATATCTGCAAACGCTATTTCCTAGCAAGGAAGTGTCGCATTTACATTCTTTTGAAGTGAATACGAGGTATACATAACACTCCACAATGAATATTATATCTTATCACGAAACATAGAAATGGAATGCTGCATCTCGTTTTAAGAAGCATTAGAACTCTATTGCTACGATACGTAGACATTTGCAAACGCTATTTCCTAGCATGGAAGTGTCATATTTACATTCTTATGAAGTGAATACGAGGTATACATGACACTTCGCAATGAATATTATATCTTATCATGAAACATAGAAGTGAGATGCGATATCGCGTTCTAAGAAGCATTAGAACTCTATTGCTACGATACGTAGACACCTGCAAACGCTATTTCCTAGCATGGAAGGGTCGCATTTACATTCTTTTGCTGTGAGTACGAGGTATACATAACACTCCATAATGAATATTATATCTTGTCGTGAAACATAGAAGTGAGATGCGATATCGCGTTTTAGGAAGCATTAGAACTCTATTGCCACCATGCCTAGACATCTGCAAATGTTATTTCCTAGCAAGGAAGTGTCGCACTTACATTCTTTTGAAGTGAATGCGAGGTATACATAACATTCCACAATGAATATTATATCTTATTACGAAACATAGAAATGAAATACGACATCTCGTTTTAAGAAGCATTAGAACTCTATTGCTACGATACGTAGGCATCTGCAAACGCTATTTCCTAGCATGGATGTTTCGCATTTACATTCTTTTGAAATGAATACGAGGTATACATGACACTTCGCTGTGAAAATTATATTTTATCATGAAACATAGAAGTGGGATGCGATATCGCGTTTTAGGAAGCATTAGAACTCTATAGCTACGATTCGTAGACATCTGCAAACGCTATTTCCTAGCATGGAAGTTTCGCATGTACATTCTTTTGAAGTGAATACGAGATATACGTGACACTTCGCAATGAATATTGTATCTTATCATGAAACATATGAATGAATTGCGATATCGCGTTTTGAGAAGCATTAGAACTCTATTGCTACGATACGTAGACATCTGCAAACAATATTCCCTAGCAAGGAAGTGTCGCATTTACATTCTTTTGAAGTGAATACGAGGTGTACATGACACTTCGCAATGAATATTATATCCTATCACCAAACATAGAAGTGGGATGCGATATCGCGTTTTAAGAAGCATTAGGACTCTATTGCTGCGATAAGTAGGCATCTGCAAGCGCTATTTTCTAGCAAGGAAATGTCGCATTTACATTCATTTGAAGTGAATACGAGGAATAAGTTACACTTCGCAATGGATATTATATCTTATCATGAAATATAGAAATCAGATGCGATATCGAGTTTTAAGAAGCATTGGAACTCTATTGCTACGATTCGTAGATATCTGGAGACGCTATTTCCTAGCACGGAAGTGTCGCATTTACATTAATTTGATGTGAATACGTGGTATACACGACAATTCGCAATGAATATTATATCTTTTCATGAAACATAGAAATGAGATGCGATATCGCGTTGTAAGAAGCATTAGAACTCTATTGCTACGATACGTAGATATCTGGAGACGCTATTTCCTAGAAAGGAAGTGTCGCATTTACATTCATTTGAAGTGTAGACGAGGAATACATAACACCTCGCAATGAATATTATATCTTATCATGAGACATAGAGATGAGGTGCGATATCGCGTTTTAAGGAGAATTAGAGCTCTGTAGCTTCGATACAGAGATATATTGGGAACTGAATTTCCTAGAAAGGAAGTGTCGCATTTTGTGACGTCAGGCGTACCGCCTGCCAACCATCAACCTTCTCGCACCTCCCAGCATCAACCCCTGGACGCATGCAACCAGCCAAACTCGCCTGCAGAACCAGCAACTGTAAGTGTTCGCACGCGCATACCTGCACGCGCTCACTCACACCGAGTTCCGCTGCCTCACTCGCACCGCCGAGTATACCTGTCTCGCGCGTACCGGGCACCAGTGTCTCACTCGCACCACCGAGTATACCTGTCTCGCCCGCACCAAGGACGGTCAGCTCTATCTCCCTCGCACCGAGGATTCCGTCCAGCAGGAAGACGTAGCCGCAGCCCATCACCTGAATGGGGTCTTTTCCAATTCGGGGAGCAGGATCTGCTAGAACCTATATGTTACTTCTAAGCTAGGACATACGTACCATATCATGACGCATATATAAGAATTCCTAGATCTAAGTTACACTAAGTAAGATGCGTCCGGCATGCGGCATGCGCCGCTATCCCCACCACGAGCCGCGGGTCCCCACTCGCTGGACCGGGCGCTCTCCGCCTCGACACGCGAGCCCCCACTCGTGGGACCGAGATCTCCCTACCACGAGCGTTCGCGACCGTAGCGCACCGCGAACCGAGGGGGTCAGAGACGC
Source organism: Xylocopa sonorina (assembly GCF_050948175.1). Lineage (NCBI taxonomy): Eukaryota > Metazoa > Arthropoda > Insecta > Hymenoptera > Apidae > Xylocopa > Xylocopa sonorina. The sequence continues at coordinate 10,769 of NW_027490272.1, read as the reverse complement.
GTCTCCGGAGCACACACTCTGACTCGAGATCTCCTACCGAGGAGTCGAAACCTCTAGTTCTAGATCGTTAGCCACCTCAATGTGAGGTTCAGGCATCGTATTTCTATTTCCGAAAAATAGGCTCGTGTCGTAAAGCCTCCGGAGCAACGGAAAATAGTTTCACCGGACGTGATAACTCGTATTCACCTCAAAAGAATGTAAATGCGACACTTCCTTGCTAGGAAATAAGGTTAGCAGATATCTACGTATCGAAGAAATAGAGCTCTAATGCTTCTTGAAACGCAATATCGTATCTCATTTCTATGTTTTATCATAAGATATAATATTCATTGCGAAGTGCCATGTATACATCGTATTCCTCTCAAGAGAATGTAAATGCAACACTTCCTTTCTAGGAAATTACGTTTCCAGATGTCTACATATCGAAGCAATAGAGTTCTAATGCTTCTTAAAACGCGATATCGCATCTCATTTCTATGTTTCATGATAAGATATAATATTCATTGTGCAGTGCTATGTATATCTCGTCTACACTTCAAATGAATGTAAATGCGATACTTCCTTTCTAGGAAATAGCGTTTGCAGATGTCTACGTACCGATGCAATAGAGTTCTAATACTTCTTTAGACGCGAAATCGCTCCTCATATCTATGTTTCGTGATAAGATATATTATTTATTGTGGAGTGTTATGTATACCTTGTATTCACCACAAAAGAATGTAAACGCGACACATCCTTGCTAGGAAATAGCGTTTGCAGATGTCTACGTATCGTAGCAATAGGGTTTTAATGCTTCTTAAAACGAGAAGTCGTATTTCATTTCTATGTTTCGTAACAAGATATAATATTCATTGTGTAATGTTATGTATACCTCGTATTCACCTCAATGGAATGCAAGTGCGACACTTCCTTGCTAGAAGATAGCGTTTGCAGATGTCTACGTATCGCAGCAATAGAGTTCTAATGCTACATAAATCGCGATATCAAATCTCATTTATATGTTTCGTGATAAGACATAATATTCATTGCGAAGTGTCACGTATACCTCGTATTCACTACAAAAGAAGGTAAATGCGAAACTTCCTTGCTATGAAATAGCGTTTGCAGATGTCTGAGTATCGTAGCAATAGAGTTCTAATGCTACTCAAAACGCGATATCGCATCTCACTTCTATGCTTCATGATAAGATATAATATTCATTGCGAAGTGTCATGTATACCTCGTATTCACTTCAAGGGAATGTAAGTGCGACACTTCCATGCTAGGAAATAGCGTTTGCAGATGTCTCCGCATCGAGGCAGTAGATTTCTAATGCTTCTTAAAACGCGAAATCGTATTTCACTTCTATGCTTCAAGATAAGATATAATATTCATTGCGAAGTGTCATGTATACCTCGTATTCACTTCATACGAATGTAAATGCGACTATTCCTTGCTAAGAAATAGCGTTTGCAGATGCCTACGTATCGTAGCAATAGAGCTCTAATGCTTCTTAGATCGCGATATCGCATCTCACTTCTATGCTTCGTGATAAGTTACAATATTCATTGCGAAGTGACATGTACACCTCGTATTCACTACAAAAGAATGTAAATGCGACACTTCCATGCTAGGAAATAGCGTTTGCAGATGTCTATGTATCGTAGCAATAGAGTTGTAATGCTTCTCAAAACGCGACATCGCATCTCATTTCTATATTTCATGATAAGATATAATATTCATTGCGAAGTGTCATGTATACCTCGTATTCACTTCAAAAGAATGTAAATGCGACACTTCCTTTCGAGGAACTAGCGCTTGCATATGTCTCCGAATCGAAGCAATAAAGTTCTAATGCTTCTTAAATCGCGATATCGCATCTCATTTCTATGTTTCGTGATCAGATATAATATTCATTGCGAAGTGTCATGTATACCTCGTATTCACTTCAAAAGAATGTAAATGCGGCACTTCCTTGCTAGGACGTAGCGTTTGCAGATATCTACGTATCGAGGCAAGAGAGTTCTAATGCTTTTTAAATCGCGATTTCGAATGTCATTTCTATGATTCGTGATAAGATATAATATTCATTGTGCAGTGTTATGTATACCTCGAATTCACATCAAATGAATGTAATTGCAACACATCCTTGCTAGGAAATAACGTTTGCAGATGTCTACGAATCGAGTAAATAGGGTTCTAATGCTTATTAAAATGAGATATCGCATCTCATTTCTATGTTTCATTATAATATATAATATTCATTGCGAAGTTTCATGTATACTTCGTATTCACTTCAACAGAATGTAAATGCGACACTTCCTTGCCAGGAAGTAGCGTTTGCAGATGTCTACGTATCGAAGCATTAGGTTTCTAATGCTTCTTAAAGCGAGATATCGCATCTCATTTCTATTTTTCATGATAACATATATTATTCATTGCGTTATGTTATGTATACCTCCTCTATACTTCAAATGAATGTAAATGCGATACTTCCTTGCTAGGAAATGGCGCTTCCAGATGTCTACGTATCGAAGCAATGGAGTTCTTGTGCTCCTTAAAACGCGATATCGCATCTCATTTCTATGTTTCATGATGAGATGTAATATTCAAAGCAACACGTTACGTTTATCTTGTCTACACTTCAAATGAATGTAAATCCCACACTTCCCTGCTACGAAATAGCGCTTCTAGATAACCAAATATCGAAGCATTAGAGTTCTAATGCTACATAAAGTGCGATATCGCATCTCATTTCTATGTCTCACAATAAGATGTACTGTTCATTGCAACAAGTTATGTATATGTCATCTAGACTTCAAAATAATGTAAATGCCACACTTCCTTGCTTCGGAGTAGCGTTTCCAGATGTCTACAAATCGATGCAATAGATTTCTAATACTTCATGTAGTGCTATATCGCATCTCCTATCTATGTCTCATTGTAAATAATGTAAATACCGCACTTGCTTGCTACCGAGCAGCGTTTCTAGCTGTGTACGCATCGAAACCATAATGTTCTAATTCTTCAAAGAACGTGATATCGCATCTCATTTCTATGTCACATGATCAGATGTAATCTCAATGCAACGCGTTATGTATATCTCGTCTACACTTCAAATGAAAGTGGATGCATCACTTCCTTGCTACGGAACAGTGTTTCTAGATGTCTACGGATCGAGGAAAAGGAGTTCTAATGTTTCATGGAACGCGATATACCATTTCACATCAAGAGTTCGAAGTATGTATGTAGATTTTAATGATCTATAAATCAGACTATGCTTATCTGCTTCTACACTGCAAACCAATGTGATGCTACACTTCCTCGCAAGAGAATAGCGTTTCTAGATGTCAAAGTGTAAAAACAACAGGGTTCTGTTTCCTGATTCCGCGCGATGTCGCATATCGTTTCATTGTTCCGCGTTAAGATATAGTATTCAATGCAACGCGCTTTGTGTATCCGCATACAAAAAGAATATAAATCCCACACTTTCTTCCAACGAGATAGCGTTTCTAGGTATCTACGCGTAGAAGCAATAGAGTTCTCTTACTTCATTCAATGCGATGTCGCAATTCATTTCAATGCCGCATGATATGATGTAATATTCATTGTATCGCGTTATGTTTATCTGCTTCTGCAAATCAATTGAATGTGAACCCTACACTCCCTTGCAGGGGGATAGCGTTTTTAGATATCTACTTGTCGAAGCAATAAAGTTCTATTACTTTATTCAGATCGATGTCGCATCTCACTTCAATGCCGCATGTTGAGATGTAATATTCAATGAAACGCGTTACGTTTATCTGCTTCTACATGTCAACAGTATAAAAATCCTACATTATCTTGCCAGGAGGTAGCATTTCTAAATGTGCTCGTACTGAAGCAATAGATTTCTAATGCTATATAAAACGCGATATCGCATTTGATATCAACAGTTCGAAGTATGTAAGTAGATAAGAATGCTCTACACATCTCGTTATGCTTGTCTGCATATACACGTCAAAAGACTGTGATTTCTACACTTCCTTGCAAGGTAATTGCGTTCTTAGATGCCTACTTTTCGAAGCAATAGAGTTCTATTGCTTCATTCAACATGATGTCGCAAGTCATTTCAATGATTCATGGTAAATTGCAATGTTCTATGCAATATGTTACATTTGTCTGCATCTAGACCTTAGAAGGATGTGAATCCTATACTTACTTGCAACAGAATATCGTTTCCAGAAATCTACGTGTTCAATAAGACATTTCTAATACTTCATGCAGCGCGATGACGCATCTCATTTACACGTTTCAAAGCAAAGAATCTGTAATCATATATCCATAACATTATGCTTAACTGTTAGAGGTCTTCAATAGAATGTGAACTCTATAATTCCATGCAACGGCATGGCGATCCGTAGTGTCTGTCTGTTAAAGCAATCGAGCTAGAATTCTCCATGCAATGCGCTGGCGCATCCCATTTCATCGTTTCAAAGTAAGAATGCTATAATCTCTTATGCATAGCTCTATGCTTATCTGCTTTAAAACTTCATAAGAATGTAAATCCTACAGCTCCATGCAACGGGATTGCCCTTCGTAGTGTCTACATGTCGAGACAATCGAGTACTAATGCATCATACAATGTCATGACTCATCTCATTTCAACGTTTCGAATTAAGTAAGCTGTAATCTTCTATGAAAAGCATTATAATTATCTGCTTCTATTCTACAAAAGAATTTGAATTCTATAGATCCAAGCAACAGGAGGGCAGGCCCTCCACCATCCTACAGCCTGCCCTGATGCGGGCAAAGGATTCCCAGGGCCACTCAAACCGCGACCAACATCTATCTTATACTCTAACCGATTCATCGTTATGCGTTTTCCATTAAGCTTGCCGGGGTCAGTGATATTGAATCGCTCAATCTAAATTATTATTTTCTCTTTAAGTTTCTCGATTTTCTTAGTTTCTCTCACGATATCGTCTATTTCGTTGTACCTTTCCCTTACAGTATGGTATATAATCTGTTGCTTGATATTTCTAGGATTTCCTCTTAATAAATGCAATGCTTCCACATATTTTCTTTCTCTTCCTCTTTAGTTACATTGTTGTTATTTTATGCTTTTCACCCTCCACATTCCCTCTCTACACCATCTCGGAACAGGCGTTATACGATTACTGCAGGAAGACGCCCCGGTCTCGTTACACCGAGATCGAGTGTTCTCTCTTGCATCCCTTGACATTTATATGTTATATATTGGAGAATATTTCCTCTTGTCCTTTGTATATTTCGAATGAAATTACATTGACAGAAGTACGAGCTAGTTCTGCACGCCTATTTGAAACAACATTAAATCACCTTGTTAAACAATAATATATTAAATGTGACTTGGACTTTTAAATTTGAATTTATAAACATCTAACAGGTAAATATGTTTTTCTTACTATTCATATCGTTATACATTCAGTGATTTATAGTGTGCTGTGATTTGATATATTAACTGCTTGATTATATTTTGCAATGAACTTTGCGTACCAAACATTGATTTTACTCCTGATGGGAGTGGATAGTTCTTCGTTTTATATTCTTATATCGCATTGATTATAAAAGTATATGATATCCTTTTTATGCAGTCATGTATAATTATGTACATACAAATTCGCGATTAAGTAGCTATGTGTTCAAATTCAATTCCGAATAATGCACTAAAAAGCATCCCAGGTAACAAACGGCAATATGGTAGCGACACCATGCCGGCACTATATTGCCACTTCCGAGGAGTGTCAACTGATTCGTAGTCATCTGTGACCGGATTCGTTAACTAAAATGCCAGAACGTGTTACCAGCACGTTCTCGACAAGCGAATCGCGCAGCACCAGTACCATGGTGACACGCGTATCATCGCTCCATTCATGAATCTCCTCAGCAATGACGCAGGATCACATTTGGCAATGGGGAACCTGTGCTTTCATACAAATTAGAACCGTTAGATGTCAGTAGATGTTCAGCATTTGACTATTGATAGACATTTTGATGGTCGTTTTCCTATATTTATAGTTATTGAGCGAGTCGTATATATTTCTTTCAATCCATCATAGACTAAAAATATTATTTATAAAAAAAATATTACTTACAAAATAAAAATTCATGCTGTTGCGTCCCTAACTTCGCCTTGTGTAATTTTTGAAATAGCATGCTCTATATATATATTATATAGAGCATAACATGCTCTGTATATATTTTTATGACAAAGTAATTATCGACTTTATGGAAAAAATCGCCCTATCGAGCTAGTTTATAGAAAATAATAAAATCGAGTTCTTATATCTTTGTTTTGTGCCGGTGTATCTATATTGGAATCAAAATAAATAAATTGCACAATTTAGTCATTTTTCATATTTGCTTATAATTTTTATGGAAACAGCTTCCCCATTAGTAAATGTCAGCCTACGCCACAACCACGCGTGTAGCTATGGTGAGCTGATAGTGTCATTGTCACGGCCGTGTAGCCCGTGTGTTATATCTCGGTGCTTTAATAGTGCCGTGATACGAATGCCGCCCCAGTACTAACAGTATGCCATTTCGAAAGCTGAGTAGGAGCACTTTGTTAGCACATTTTCTGTCACGGAATTCATATCGGAATTCATATGTCACGGAAGATATAAACAATTAGAAAAATGTTATTAAAACGCTATTAAATATGATGTTGGAATTATATATTTAAGGTCTGAAGATGTAGATGCAATTAATGTCCGATAATTCACGTGATCCAATCGACGTATCGAGTGAGGCTATGAAATATAAAAATCTTTTACAAGTCTTCGACCCCTTTACATGTTAAATGAATGATTAGTTCTGCAAGACAAGAAGCCTGAATTAGTGAGATATCTAGGAACATAAGTAATTTGTAAGTAACACATCTTTTCTCTTTGAAATATTTGCCTTTGCATAGAATAGAACGTATAGATATAATTGCCTGTTTTGTACCCATTTCGGTCCAATTCTATTATAGCCTCTGAGCAGAAGTAATATTGATTATACTTGATTTTTGCAATAGTGCTTTGGTTAACAGATTTTATTAACCTAGAATCATCATTTGACGGATGTATCAATCTAGTTTGTAGCTCCATAAGTTTCTTTTTCTGCTCGCTACTTTCCATTTTCAGTTCCGTATACTTATCCTTTGTCACCATCATAGATGTTGCGTAAAATTACAATAACTTTTTGTCCTCAAATTTTGCTGATATTTCAATTAAATTTTCTTTGATTAAATAAACGGAAATTAAAAAACAGTGGCACGTACCATTTCTTGGAAACGTTGTATCGTAATTTGCATCTGACTGTTTTGAAAGGCACGCACTTTACTTAACGTTTGCAATGATTCGGTTAGCGAAGTAAAGAAATATTCTACTTTCGAAATTGTTGGCTCTTGTAATTCTAAGGAAAATATATTCATCTGTCGACATCGTGAACATTGTTTTTTTGCAAAATTCCAGAAAAACAAATATACTATAAGTAAAGTAATAAACATCATAATATTAAATTTAACTCTGTTCATCGTTGCCTTGTTGGACACATCCATAACAATATATAGGGTGGGGCAGTAATAAGTAGCACCTCAGATATCCACGAAACTATAAGTTTCATAGAAGTTTTTGCTAATATAAAATTGCATAGTACAAAGGGCCCATCCGTTGATGAAAATAGTTTTTTTGTAAGTGGAGTTATGTTGGACATATGAAGGTTACCTTCATTTTTTAAAATGAATTGGTATGTCCATTCTTCCGTAATACGATAGAGCATTTTAAAGCAAGTTTAACGATCTGTAACATGAAGGCATTGAAGGTTACAAAAAGTAAAGAAAGGCGATAATACTCACGGTTTTGATAGTAAATGAAACATACGTATTGTAAACAGTGGTGGAAGGCGTAATACTTACCGTTTACTTCACTGTGAATAAACACTTTTCGAAGGGCATTTCAATAGTTTGCAGCATAAATTAAACATGATAAGATTAGTATTGAAAAATCGGTTCGAATACGTTTGGTTAGGCTGTTCTTTGTGTCGTTCATTTTATAAGTACTGACCTGCGGATTCCTGAGGACAGCTCACAAAATTGTTGAACTATGGAAGATTATCATTGTGAATTTGAATCAAAAGGTAATTAAATTCCATTAGATTGTAAACAGATCTCAATGTTTCATTTTAGATAGTAAGATTGAATACTCTTTACAAAACTACAAGAATGGATAAATACCTTTCTGTTATTATTATTTCATAAAGAATTATAATTGCAATTATATAGTTCATTACGATAAAAAATATTTCTCAGAAAATTCTAAATATTAAATAAAAGAATCAAGTAAAACATTTTTAATAATTACGAATATGAAAAATACTTGAACATTCCAATAGAAAGATGTCTAAACAGGAGCTAGAAAAGTCAAACATTCAATTTCAATTCCAGAATTCATCTATAAGAGGTAAAATGTTTCGAAAGCTTTAATTACAGTCTTTAATGCAAGCAGTTGGGCAGTATTTCAATTTTTAAGAAAATTGATGAAAGTCAACCATTTTGAAGTGGTCAGAATCCTTGTCGTTTGAGCAATAAGTGAATAACAAATAACTGCATAAATTCCAGGCTTAAAAACTTATGGATTAAATCCTATGCAGACTCGTTTATGGGCGAGTTACTAAATAATAATCCACACTAAGTAATCATTTTAAAACTTAAACGATTACATCTCGCGAACTTTCAAAGATATAAAAAGCGTGAAAAGTATGTGGTTTATCAAAAACTCTTCTAAAAGAACAGACGAAGCCAATAGAAATCTTTGTTGAAGTAAGCAAGTTCTAAAGTTCTAAGCAACGCGATGGCCCTTATCTGCCTATGTTTCATAGCAAGTAAGTTCTGAATTTCTATGAAATCCGATGGAATTTCTCACTACTAACGTTTCAAAGTAAGTTCTCAAATTCTCAGTTCTACGTTTAAAACTATGCGTGTTCTATATATCTATGTAAAGTGATGGTTCCTATTAGTTGTGACGGAAACCTATATATAGTAAGTCAGGGAAGCTCGAAGGGGTCAATTATCTAAATGCTTTAAGGTGTAAACGTACTTTAATCTAAAGCGAACTATCGTTCCAAGGTATCCGCTCACGTACAACTTTTCTTGGGCGCCAGATGCTCAGAAAGTAGCAAAGGGATAGACTACACGACCCCGGGAACCCTGGGGCGGAACAACCCTTGAAACATCGAAATGCTCCTTCTCTCGACTACGCCTAGCCAAGTACATACACTCAGGTCGCGAGATACTGAAGTCACGGCATGTTTATTTATGGTCTCGACGTGGGTTTATCTAACAAGGGCTACGGGAAACTACGCAACACGCCGCAAAATACCAGGTATCATAACTCGCTTCACGATATAAGATACAATATACAATATGCGACTCAAGAAATGGGACGCTTAAGCGAATAAGCTCTCACGTTCTCTTCTTCAGGTTCCTTGAATTCGCTGGTGGTCCTCGGGTCTCCTGGATCCTCCTTGGGTCTCCTTGGTGGAGTGGGCTGTAGGCTTCGGTATTGTTCGGGTCTATCGATCAGTGGACTACGGCGATTTCCTCTTCTCGCCCCCTTGGCTGTCCCTGAGGGGATCCTCCTGATCATTTAAATTGCATAGCGCCTCGCACGCCGCGCTCCCATGGCACACCTGCAGGGCAGCTGGACTTTTGACTTCTCTTTAGGGGGTTAAGGATGGTTGAGGACCTTCTCACATCCCAGAGCATTATAAAGCACAGAAGCAGATAAGCATAATGCGATGCATGGAGCTTTACCACCTTCTAACTTACTTTGAACTGTTTATATGAAATGCGATATTGCGGTGCATGAAGCATGACAAATTAAATGCTTCGGCACCTGGACATCTAGAGACGCTATCCCCGGGCAAGAAAGTGTAGGGTTCACACTCAATTCATGTGCAGAAGCAGATAAACATAACGCGATGCCATGAATATTACATCTTATCATGAAATATAGAAGTAAGACCCGCAGCCGCGTTTTACGAAGCATTAGAACTCTATTGCTTCTAAACCTTCAGATATAGAAACGATATTCCGTAGCAAGGAAGTGATGCATTTACATTCATTTGAAGTGTAGAGGAGATATACATAACGCCTTGGAGTGAAATTACATCTTATCATGTGACATAGAACTTATATGCGATATCGCGTTTTATAAAGAGTTAGATATCTATTGCTTCGGTGCGTAGACATCTAGAAACGCTATTCCGTAGCAAGGAAGTGTGGCATTTACATTTTCTTGAAGCGTAGACGAGGTATACATAACACTTCGTAATGAATATTATATCTCACCATCAAACATAGAAAAGAGCTGCGATATCGCGTTTTAAGAAGCATTACAACTCTATTGCTTCGATACGTAGACATTTGGAAACGCTATTTCCTAGCATGGAAGTGTCGCCTTTACATTCTTTTGGAGTGTGGACGGGGTATACAAAACACTTCGCAATGAATATTATATCGTACCATGAAACATAGTAATGAGATGAGATATGGCGATTTAAGGAGCTTTAGAACACTATTGCATCGATACGTAGACATCTGGAAACGCTATTTCCTAGCAAGGGAGTGCGGCATTTACATTCATTTAAAGTGTTACGAGTTGTATGCATAACACTTTGAAATGAATATTATAGCTTGCCATGAATCATAGAAATAAGATGCGATATCGCATTATCTGAAGCATTAGAACTCTATGGCTTCGAGACGTAGACAGCTGGAAACGCTA